>NC_087200.1:110301500-110329000 GCF_015104395.2 Macrobrachium nipponense | reverse complement strand
GGGTGGGGGTCTAAGTGACAACAGCTACAAGTATGTGTGCTGAGACATTTTTGAATAATTAAACCAGTCATATGGCCCCACTCTCAATTCCCCTAAAAAAAAAAGAAATGTAAGATAAGTATTCTCGTTTTAATAGCGTCTTTGGTCATTTTTTTTTCTTGGCTATGGTCAGGGCACTGAAGCCATGTCGAGGTTCGTAGCCCAACGTGTCTTACCATAACTGAATTGTTCTTTAGTTGCTGTTGGTTCGTGTGGATGAAATGAAATTTTTATCGGATATGGGATTTCGATTGATATCAAGACCAAAGTCCCATCATAAAGAGTCGTTTTAACACCCGCACATTCACAAAGAGATGATGTATCACAACACAAATAATTACTGGAAACGGAAATGTGAATGAATTGTTCAGGATAGACTAACTATAAACATTAAAACATTTTCACCCATTCTATTCCCCTGACTCCCAAATTAAGTTGGCCTATAATATCATGTCAGTTATCTAATGGTCCACTTATTATCGGCTGCCTCAGTCAAATTGATCTGTACGCTATCACCAGGTATCAGGTACCATATTTATTCAGAAAAGAAAATTTAAACTCATATAAAAATAATGCTTACGCAGTTTGATGTTTAAAGCCAGCTTAGTGTGTTTGTCTTAACTTCCCGCTGGCACGCACCCAGGTAGCCTATGTAATGTGTTTCAATATTTTCTGTCGATGCTGGCTTTGACGACTATTATTCGGCTAATTTTCTCGCTATTAATATTTTTACTCTAATTGCTCATTATATCCAGTAGACAGGCACTAACATCATATTATATCCTCACGTCTGTTCAATGTATTTACCTTTGCTAATATGATTTATAATGCGTCTCCAACTCAGTTATAAAAATCGGACAACCGAATGTGCAAATATGTCAGCTGTGTGCAAGGCATAGGACGTCAATCACTGAAGTAGCGATCTCCTTGCCGAGAGTGACTTCGGAAGGCCATATTGAAAGGTTTCGGTCCAGCTCTTAGTACTATATTTTATTACTATTACTTTTTTTTAATCTTTATTATAAGTATTATTATTATTTTATTTTATTTTTTTATTTATTGTTTTTGCTCTATCACATTCCTTCAATTCGATTGGGTGGTATTTATAGTGTGGGGTTCCGGGTTGCATCCTGCCTCCTTAGGAGTCCATCACTTTTCTTACTATGTGCGCCATTTCTAGGATCACACTCTTATGCATGAGTCCTGGAGCTACTTCAGCCTCTAGTTTTTCTAGATTCCTTTTTAGGGATCTTGGAATCGTGCTTAGTGCTCCTATGATTATGGATACGATTTCCACTGGCATAGCCCATATCCTTCTTATTTCTATTTTCAGATCTTGATACTTATCCATTTTTTCCCTCTCTTTCTCTTCAACTCTGGTGTCCCATGGTATTGCGACATCAATGAGTGATATTTTCTTCTTGACTTTGTCAATCAACGTCACGTCTGGTCCATTTGCACGTATCACCCTATCCGTTCTGATACCATAGTCCCAGAGGATCTTTGCCTGATCGTTTTCTATCACTCCCTCAGGTTGGTGCTCGTACCACTTATTACTGCAAGGTAGCTGATGTTTCTTGCACAGGCTCCGGTGGAGGGCTTTTGCCACTGAATCATGCCTCTTTTTGTACTGGTTCTGTGCAAGTGCCGGGCATTCGCTTGTCATGTGGTTTATGGTTTCATTTTTCGTATTGCACTTCCTACATATGGGAGAGATGTTATTTCCGTCTATCGTTCTTTGAACATATCTGGTTCTTAGGGCCTGATCTTGTGCCGCTGTTATCATTGCTTCAGTTTCCTTCTTTAGATCTCCCCTCTGTAGCCATTATTATTATTATTATTTTTTTTTTTTTTTTTTTTTTTTTTTTTGCTCTATCACAGTCCTCCAATTCGACTGGGTGGTATTTATAGTGTGGGGTTCCGGGTTGCATCCTGCCTCCTTAGGAGTCCATCACTTCTTACTATGTGTGCCGTTTCTAGGATCACACTCTTCTGCATTAGTCCTGGAGCTACTTCAGCCTCTAGTTTTTCTAGATTCCTTTTCAGGGATCTTGGGATCGTGCCTAGTGCTCCTATGATTATGGGTACGATTTCCACTGGCATATCCCATATCCTTCTTATTTCTATTTTCAGATCTTGATACTTATCCAATTTTTCCCTCTCTTTCTCTTCAACTCTGGTGTCCCATGGTATTGCGACATCAATGATGATGACTTTCTTCTTGACCTTGTCAATCAAACGTCACGTCTGGTCCATTTGCACGTATCACCCTATCCGTTCTGATACCATAGACCCAGAGGATCTTTGCGTGATCGTTTTCTATCACTCCCTCAGGTTGGTGCTCGTACCACTTATTACTGCAAGGTAGCTGATGTTTCTTGCACAGGCTCCGGTGGAGGGCTTTTGCCACTGAATCATGCCTCTTTTTGTACTGGTTCTGTGCAAGTGCCGGGCATTTCGCCTTGTCATGTGGTTTATGGTTTCATTTTTCGTATTGCACTTCCTACATATGGGAGAGATGTTATTCCGTCTATCGTTCTTTGAACATATCTGGTTCTTAGGGCCTGATCTTGTGCCGCTGTTATCATTGCTTCAGTTCCTTCTTTAGATCTCCCCTCTGTAGCCATTATTATTATTATTATTTTTTTTTTTTTTTTTTTTTTTTTTTTTTTTTTTTTTTTTTTGCTCTATCACAGTCCTCTAATTCGACTGGGTGGTATTTATAGTGTGGGGTTCCGGGTTGCATCCTGCCTCCTTAGGAGCCATCACTTCTTACTATGTGTGCCGTTTCTAGGATCACACTCTTCTGCATTAGTCCTGGAGCTACTTCAGCCTCTAGTTTTTCTAGATTCCTTTTCAGGGATCTTGGGATCGTGCCTAGTGCTCCTATGATTATGGGTACGATTTCCACTGGCATATCCCATATCCTTCTTATTTCTATTTTCAGATCTTGATACTTATCCATTTTTCCCTCTCTTTCTCTTCAACTCTAGTGTCCCATGGTATTGCGACATCAATGAGTGATACTTTCTTCTTGACCTTGTCAATCAACGTCACGTCTGGTCTGTTTGCACGTATCACCCTATCCGTTCTGATACCATAGTCCCCCAGAGGATCTTTGCCTGATCGTTTTCTATCACTCCCTCAGGTTGGTGCTCGTACCACTTATTACTGCAAGGTAGCTGATGTTTCTTGCACAGGTCCAGTGGAGGGCTTTTGCTACTGAATCATGCCTCTTTTGTACTGGTTCTGTGCAAGTGCCGGGCATTCACTTGCTAGTGGTTTATGGTTTCACTTTTCGTATTGCACTTCCTACTATGGGAGAGATGTTATTTCCGTCTATCGTACTTTGAACATATCTGGTTCTTAGGGCCTGATCTTGCGCCGCTGTTATCATTCCTTCAGTTCCTTCTTTAGATCTCCCCTCTGTAGCCATTGCCAATTGACATTGCTGGCTATGCTTTAGTCTGTCTCATGTATTGTCCGTGCATTGGTTTGTTGTGCCAGTCCTCTGTTCTTTCTGTCTTTCTCCTGTCTCTGTATATTTCTGGGTCTTCGTCTGCTTTTATTAGTCCTTCTTCCCATGCACTCTTTAGCCACTCGTCTTCACTGGTTTTTCAGATATTGCCCAGTGCTCTGTTTTCGATGTTGACGCAGTCCTCTATACTTAGTAGTCCTCTCCCTTCCTTCCTTTCGTGTTATGTATAGTCTGTCCGTATTTGCTCTTGGGTGTAGTGCTTTGTGTATTGTCATATGTTTCCTGGTTTTCTGATCTATGGTGCGGAGTTCTTTGCCTTCGTCCATTCCACTATTCCTGCGCTGTATCTGATTACTGGCACTGCCCCATGTGTTTATGGTTTTATCATATTTCCGGCGTTGAGTTTTGACTTGAGTATCGCCTTGAGTCTCTGCATATATTCTTTCCTGATCGTGTCCTTCATCTCTTGGTGTTTTATATCTCCTCCATTCCTTCCATTATCCCAAGTATTTGTATCCTGTCTCATCTATGTGTTTGATGTTGCTCCCATCTGGTAGCTTTATCCCTTCAGTTCACGTTACTTTGCCTTTTTATTATTATTATTATTATTATTATTATTATTATTATTATTATTATTATTATTATTATTATTATTATTCGACCCAATTTCACAGAGAAAAATTACCTTACGAAAACAGGCCTAAGCACTCCATCCATTGTGGTGAAGGCTTAAGCATCTGCTCCTGGATCTAAGCAGTGTCAAGCATAAATGGTTCCTGTGTAAAATACAGGACTTTCTTTGCCTACAGTAGCGAAACACTAACGAAACAGTAATGTAGTACAATCACGAAACACTAACACTCACAATGCATTTACTCAGTAAGCCCTCACACTTGCATACATTCGCTACACACACACACACACACACATACACACACTTAACATACACTCACACACACAGTCACTTAACATACACTAACACTCAATAACACAAAACACTCTGAATACCCAACACTCACAAGGCACTCACGATACACTAAATGCCCATTAAACACTTGAAACACTAAATTCACTAAATACTTATTATACCCCAAACACTCGGTAAACATTCACCAAACACTCACTTAATCCTAAACATAAATAAACACTTAAACTCACTAAACCCTAAGCACTCATCAAATACTAAATGCTTACCAAACCCTAAATACTTAATAAATACTAAACAATGAATGAACATCCACTCATTAAAAACTCAATAAACCCTTACACACTAAACATTTGCTAAATCTTAACATTCACAAGACATTCACTGAACGCTCACTCAACATTCGCAAAACATTCACTAAAACCCTAAACACTCACTGTATACTTACACACTAAATATTCACTAAACACTACCCTTCACAAGACATTCACTAAACGTTCACTTAACATTCACAAAATATTCACTAAAACCCTAAAGACAAAACATTCATTGAATATTTACACAATAAACATTCAATAACATTCACAAAACAATTCTACTAAACCCTAAGAGCAACCAGTAAAAAAATTTCACTGAATTACTGACACATTAAAGTCACTAAACCCAAAACTTCATCAAACACTTACTCATAAACATTCCACTAAACGCTTACTCACTAAACCCTAACAATTTCGCTAACACTGCTCATCAAACATTTAACGATAGAAAAAATTCACAATCCCACTAATGCAGTTTAAAAACTAAGTTGTCTGACAATTCATGCTTAGTGAATACTCTGTCTAGGTGATTACTTCTTTGGTCTTAAATTTATTCATAATCTTCTTGAGAGAATGGAAATATTCGAAATAACTTGGTGTGTGGAGAGATTGTTTAAAAAACAGAGCTCCTCTGTGTCCTTCCTCAGCCAGGTGTCTTATATCTGACGAATTTTACACTACCCGAAAAAAAATCGACTATAGTAACAACAATATTCATTCTTAAAACTGATAATACAAAAAATGTATCCATGATTTTATTAGTATGGAAGTCAGTTGAAACCAAAAGAAGGTAGTCCTGCTTCGATAAAACAAACCGAGTAGGCTGTAGCCCAATTATTATGATCTGTACCCTGACTATAGCGTATATATTATGTATGTATTACTATCTATTTAATGGATGCGTATTACTCTATTTAACAAATGTTACGTACATAAATATTTTACAGCAATAACTCTAATAATGATAAGAACTTACATGCTACTTTACAGCGCCAGTCTTCCAGCCACCGCTACATTAATTTTCATCTCGTAAACAAAGCTAAAGCGAGTTCTATAATTGAAGTCAGTTGCTTGCTTGACAAAATAATAATATGACCGAATTATTGTGGGCCTACAGATGACTGTTAATTATATGAAACAAATAAATAGTTTTTGTGTTAAATAAATACTAAGGATATAGATAGGATAAAAATATTTATTAAATATATCACGATAATGCATAATACGGGTCAATAGTAGCCTACTATACTACTCTGAGATTCAGGGCCTCTGTAACACGGTTTTTTGGACTTTACTCCTTGTCAAAGCATCGGATGTAGCTGAAAGTTGACATATGTATATTTTACAACCACACAAATTTTGTCAGCATTATCAATAACCTAAACCCGATAGTTTTAATTTTTAAAGAGTAAAAATTATCTAGCCGACGCCATGGCCAATGATTACGAGCCAAGAGTCGAAAAACATTCATTACATAAGCAAAGTAAACACCTTTTGACGAAATGTTGCGCCGCCCATCCACTAGACAGAAACCCATTCACCTTGTTCCATCGGCTCTAAAACCCAAAGACTTTATGAATGGCAGAACGATACATTGATGTGGGTGGGGTATCAGTGCTAGCGTAGTAATACTACTTTAGCAGTAGTGCCGCAACGGTATAGCAGTAATATACATGAATTAAACGTTTAGGCCAACTGCTGGGATCCTCGAGAAATGAGTTTTTTTAGCCAGAAGTTAAATTTTCTAATCTAACAAGCCCATGATAGCCTTCAGTGTTATCCTGAATTATAACTAGGCGAAAGTGGGTGGAGCCTCATGAAGTTATCATTCTGACGATAATTATTGGTGAAGGTTTAAAGCCAAATACGGTGCCGGCTATTTTTTCTTTTTTTTCAGTAAATAGGTAGATGGCCAATAAATAAAAATTGCTTGACATTGGATATAGCATTTATCAAATCAAGCTAGTCTACTATGTTTTTGAAAATTACCATCTATTCCCTACATCTTGTCAATCTGATTGTGACCTATAAAGCAGATTGTAATTTCTTAGGAAACTTATTTTGGGAGTTAGACTAATAATCGAAGTGTTTTTGTATTTATTAACATGTTTTGTTGGTTTGTTCATTATGCCAATTATCAGTGCAGAGGTTCAGAGTTCATAAAGGTGTACTGCTTTGCTTGTATTTAAATTTTTATGTCATTGTTGCCAGAGGTATAGCCTTTGTTACGTATAGCCAATCGTCCATCGAGAAAGAGGGAAAAAATGCTGTCATAAGTTACGTAGCGATTGCGTTCGAAACCTTTTCTCTGAGTAAGTTGGCCCGTCTTCAAAAAAAGTCACTTTTACATTGTAAGTACCAAATTTATTCAACCTACGTAATGCAGAATACAGTCAAACTTTATTTGTAGACATAATGTGTATTCTGAATAAGCGTTATATTTATGAAATGCATAGATAAAAAGTTATTGCGAAAAAACCGTGTTACAGAGGCCCTGAATCTCATAGTAGTCTAGACATTAATTATCGGGGCATGCCCTTCCCCCTGCCCCACCTGTTGGGGTGTGTCTGCCAGGGGGAAACCACCCACTAAAATGTTTGTCATTACCACCGCAGTACTTTAGGATGTGCAGTGCAATTGTAGTACAAATTTTACTTGGTATCTCCCATGTTGGATGCAGATCCCGTCTCCCCCTCCCCACTCGTTGTGGGACGTCTGTGAAGGGGTAACCACCCACTAAAATGTCTGTCATTACCACCACAGTATTCTAGGATGTGCAGTGCTATTGTAGTGTAAATTTTACTCGGTATCTCCTAGGTTGGATCTAGATCCAATTAACACCCCTTTTCAGTGCGTCTATCAGGGGGAACCCACCCTCCAAAATGTCTGTCACTGGTCATTTATTATCAGTAGAGTCTGCAGATATATTATATATCAGTTTCATCTGGTATCTCATATATTGGATCTAGACCCAAAATCTAACAAACAATTAGTGGTGCTTGTTAAGTAAGCCACCCATATATTTTCGGCAGACGGTCAGTTTCACAGTTTACAAGTCTACTCCTAAATACCGGTAGGGGTTACAGTCGGTATCTCGATCGTTGTATCTCGATGGTCTGGGCTGCGGGACTATATCCTTCTTATTTCTATTTTCAGGTCTTGATACTTATCCCTTTTTTCCCTTTCTTTCTCCTTCAACTCTGGTGTCCCATGGTATTGCGACATCTATGAGTGATACTTTCTTCTTGATTTTGTCAATCATTATTATTATTATTATTATTATTATTATTATTATTATTATTATTATTATTATTATTATTATTATTATTATTTCCAGGAGCTGTTATAATACTGCCGTCGTGACAGTTACATGTGCTTTTCATCTTCTTTATTACAATCATCGTTATTGTAATAATGCAAAATATGATTGTAGAGGCATAAATATTGATTTGAAGATGTGGCCAAAGATGTTTTGCTGGAAGTAGCTCAGCGCTGCACCCTTAACTATGGAGACCCAATTCTTGAACGATTTGTCCAAATTTTGTTCTAAGGGTAGTCACTCTGCTTCATAGTCTCTCCATTAAGCAGCTTTTATGTTTCAGATTTGCTACTGAGTACCTTTGTAACATCAGGTTTCACTGGTAGGCGAGACGATTTTTCTCTTAGTCGGTATAGAAATAAAGTGAAAATATATATAAAAAATAACAAGTGATATGTATACAGGTTGTAAAAGAAATTTAAGCTTTGAAACTCACTCACAAAATATGGGGGAATGTCACTGATGTGTTCGTATGATTTATTTTTCATCGTATGAAACATTTTCTCGTTATTCAGGACGACCTTAGAAGGTAGAAAGAGACTTTTACTGAATAAAGGTTTATTCTTCGCGGAGGATCCAAACCAAGTCGCCGGGGATTCCAATTTCCTGGTTGAGGATCAAAGGAAGAAGATTGGCTCTTCGCCATGACACTTGTTTATCTGCTTTTCCTTCTGGCCAGACAGGAATAGATTTCAATCTTTATTCATAGGTTTATGATCGTATAGATTCAGAAAGATTCTCTCTCTCTCTCTCTCTCTCTCTCTCTCTCTCTCTCACACACACACACACACACACACACTGAAACCAAATTGCACAGGTGACCTTAAATTTTTTGTTTATAAAAGTGCTTGAAATGAAATTTTATGAGTACTTCAACTCATATCCAAATTTGTAAAGTGGAATTACTCCTGAAACTTTATTCTGACTGAATGATTAAAAATTGTGAGGCATAAAACCTATTGTAATACCTTTTGGCATTGACCTAATGTGGTATTGGTACCACACATCAAACCTTTCTATAGAATTTACAAAGGAGCGTTTTAGCTAATTAATTGGAGATGTGATCGAACTTCTTTGTTTGGCCGTTTGATCTTCGTCGAAGACCTTCACTTACTATGTGACTCTGTGACTCCAGCATATATGGTGAAACCAGGCATGTCTAAACCAACCATGATAAGATAAATGGAAGACATCTGATAGGCCTATGAGGTCTTTATGTAATAATTACATATATTAGATTTACAAGATCTGTAAATATAAACCCATGACCTGAGGTCATGGCATTAGGAGGGTTCTAACGTGACCAAAGCAGACCTAGATTACGCTATGCGCTGTCTGCAGTAGCCTGATCTAGCTCACAGCTTTGTCAATTTTTTATTTTTTATGTTTATGATAACTTAGCACAACAACTTCCATGGGAAGCGGTTGACCTGTTAACCTACGCCGGAAACTTGTAACTTCCGAGCCGGCGGACTACGTATGTTTTTTTATATGAATTGCTTAGATAGCTAATGTTCCGCTATCGACGCGATGCTTTAGAATGGCAGTTCCACGCCAACCATCAAACATATCGGTCTTCCGACCGAGCTGCATCTCCTAGTATGGAGTTACAGAATAAAGTTGCTATCTGTTCAACTTGCCTGTTTGAATCATCTCCTTTAGTCAAGAAAGAAACCACTCTACTAAGATATCCAAGGAGATGAGAGGAAACAAAAATACTTACGAATGACAGTCGTAAGGAGAAACAAAAAAGTCTTATCGCCAAGCGATAAGACATTAGATGTGGTGGCAGCGTATAACGAAGAATATAATTAACAAGACCCATATCAGCCGACCGAAGGTCTACAAGAACTAACTTCCACCTTCAACATCAAACTAAACAGAGGAAACGGGATCTTCAATCAACGCAACAGTTTATGAAGACGCAACTATGTCCTTCATCGAGAGGAATACAAGCATTTAACACCGACGTTTGAGCAACTGTTGTCACTTATCTTCGAGAATCTACACGGACGAGAGCAGCATCGAACATCAACGGAAAGAAGAAAAAAAAACAAACACAGGGAACATCACCCGATCACGAGCAAGGACGCAGAGTGTACAGCTAGACGCAGTAGTGCAAGGACGGAGGCTGTGACGTCATCAATCTTGGACTTCCCCACGCATCGTGCACCGAGAGAAGACCGTGACGTCATCACGACTTCCGACGCGAGACTTAGACAGGAACTGAGACGTCATCCCATGTCAACAATCCTTCGCAATATAATCTGGAGCTAAGTACCATTTTTATCTATCAGGTCTTTTCCTCAGTGAAGTGTTGTTCATCAAGAGTCGATCATCCAGTATTCTGGGGGTGAGTTGTTCGCCATATTAATCTTCCTTCATTACAGAATCAATCTTCAACTACGAGTTCTCGCCCGCAGCAGATAATTTTTTTTTCTCTTCTCGTGTCATTAACCGTTTCTTGCAGGAATTCTCCGTATAATATTTTATCATATTATCTGTATTTTTGTATCTTTTGGGGGGATTTTCCTGTTATGATAACCACAATTATACAGTTACATTGCTTATGCGTTTACGTAGTGGTCGAGTGTACTCTATAGATATTTTGATAGGATTGCAAGGAGGAATAGAAGTGATAAGAAAAAAGTGAAAGTCAAAATGGCAACTACTCCGGCTGGCAAACCCCCATGTGGTGACTCTCGTTAGCGCGAGGTCAGCGATTGTCCCTTTTCAAGGTCGGGTCAATGGGTTCCTGCCTCAAAATGTTGAGGCATGGATCTCATCTGTGGACGCTCATTTAAAAGCAAAAAGCATCACAGACCCACGCAGTACAATTACAGGAGGACAAGAGCTTCATTGACTTTGCAAAAGGTGACGCAAGTGCGTATCTAAGGGGGGTTTCTTTCCAAGAGGCGCTTACATGGGACGAGTTCAAAATTAGATACGTTGCCGTGTATGGGGGTGAAGAGGCTTTAGATGTAGTATTGGCATTGAGAAATATCCTTAACCAAGCCTCCATGACTCAGCTCAATGTTGTCGAGCGGGCGGCGCTAATTGCCGACCGGCTAAATGAGTATCAGGATAGTTTAGTAACTCCGGGTGGGTGCGGGTGCTAAAATCAAAGTGAAAGATTTTATCCGTTGATCTACCTTACGTCTATCACTGCAATGTTGCTGAAGCGTTAGTACGGTGTTTTGATAAAAAATTGCAGCCCGACAGTACGGAATTAGATGTGTATAAACAAATCAAAAAACACATGTCTAAATGTACCGACCTAGATCCTTCGCTCATTCAAGTTTTTGCAAAAAATGAGAACAAGCCACAACAAGTAAATGTGGTACATAATAATAATCAAGTTGCAGGGATGGTTTGTTATAACTGTAAACGACCAGTCACATGATTTCAGACTGTCGGAGCGTTTTTGTTCAATACACAATAGTTCAACTCATTCATATAACCGTTGCTACTCGAGGAATCAACAGCAGAATGCTACAAACACGCAACCAGTTGCCAGTGCAAATAAAAAGAAGGGTCCTCAGTACTATAAGAAGAAACAACCAAACGGAAATTCTGCACAACAGCATAAACAAACAAATCGTGCTTCAGGTACCTCGTTCCTGGGCCGTCTAGCAGAACTCGCAAGGGCAAGCGAATTTCAGGGTGTGATAAACAAAACAAATAACGTAGTTCACTCCAAGGGGGGAGAGGGCGATGTTGGGTCATCAATATCAACATCTTTGTATCAAATAATCAGTTTAATCATTTATCAGATCATTGTGAGACAATTGATTTTCCTATGAAACACACGGCCGAATCAAAAAAATCTGTGCAGGTTCCTGTAGATTTGCAACAAATTCATGCAATTATTAGTCACAAGACGAAAGTTGCGACCAACCTTACATGCAGTAAATTTGGACCATAAGTCATTCACTTTGATTTTTCTTTGATTCTGGTAGTCCACGTAATATAATGGATTTAAGGACTCATCATTTACTCTTTTCAATTTACCCTATAGAAAACAAGTCCGGAATAAGGCTCTCAGGCATTGGGAATAATGAATTAAATGTTGTGGGCGTAAACTCCATGTACAGTACAAGGTCGGTAAGCGCACGTTTGCTGATACCTTTGTCGTTGTACAAAAACATTAATATGTATCCCGCAGTAATTATCGGATACCCGTCTATGGGCACTCAAAATATTATCTTAGCACCTGCAAAAACCACGGCGTGTATATCAAGGGGAAATTCTATAGGTCTTCTAATACCCTAAAATCAGTTTTAGATAATAAAGAGACAGACAGAGTTGTCACTTACATTACGGAACCAATCACCTGTCTCATGAACCAAGAATAAATACAGGCAAACCCAACAGAACTCTCGCTCACCCGTAATATCAGCTTGCACGCAAACTCTCGAGCCTAACGTAACTTCAAATATATTAGTGCGTGTAAGAGAACCTTGCCGGATCTGAAACATTAATCCTTTCCGAAACTCTGAAAACACACGGATTATCCGTCACACAAGCTATTTATACAGTCGGCTCACAACAACAATGTAACATCGAAGTCTGTAATCATTTGAATACCACTTTAGTAATCCACAAAAATCAACATATCTTGGATGCCGAAGTTTATAAACATCGCATTCTTACCGTAGCTGAGATAAATCACGCTCAATCAGTTGCGGATGAACCCCTTTTGCAATCTATAAAGAACAAAATCAATAAGGACATTCAAGAAGAAGAAATTCAGCAGAAATTTTTGAACCTTTTAACTAAATATCATGATGTTTTTTCCACTACGGATGGAACCTTAGGAAAAAACGGATGTCATCGAGCATCAAATAAGGCTCAAGGACAAACAGAAAGTAATCTATGTACCTTCGTTACCGACTTCCTATGAAATTTCAGAATGAGATAACAGAGGAAGTAGGTAAAATGTTAAAAAGAAGGAGTCATTAGGAAATCAAACAGCCCTTATAATTTTCCGTTAATAGTAGTACCGAAAAAAGATCGAACTTGGCGGATATGCGTAGATTTTCGTCGTTTAAATGAAGAAACAATCCCTGACAGATTCCCAGTACCATGTACCGATGATATCCTATCCTTACTAGGCCAGAATAAATATTTCACAAGGCCTAGACTTATTAAAAAGGATTTCATCAGATTCCGTTGGAACAAGAGAGTATCCCATACACTGCCTTCAGCACAGCCAGGGGACATTATGAATTTTTGCGTATGCCTTTTGGTTTACGTTGTGCTCTATAACTTTTACTCGTATGATAAACATCGTGTTTGGAGACTTGTTGGGAGATATCCTACATGCCTACATGGATGACTTAGTAATCTTTTCCAACACATTAGAAGAACATTTACGTAAATTGGAGTTAGTGTTACAAAGATTAAGGCAGCATAATTTAAGGGTAAAGATAAGTAAGTGTGAATTTTTAAAACAGAACTAGTCTATCTAGGTTTCACGGTTTCTAGTGAAGGTCTTAAAGTCGTCCACGATAAGGTGTCGGCTATCCGTAACTTTCCAATACCTACTAACGTCAAGGGAATACAGCAATTTTTAGGATGCAGCGGTACTATCGCCGCTTCATCCGCAAACTACTCAATCATAGCCGCTCCCTAACCGATCTTATAAAAAAGGGCGTTTAGATTTCGTATGGTCTGAAATTCATCAACAGGCGTTCGATAAATTGAAAGATGAACTGTGTAGTTCTCCTATCTTGAAATTTCCTGACTTCGGTAAGGAATTTTTCATAGCAACAGACGCCTCAGACCTAGGAGTAGGTGGGTATGCTTCAACAATATGATAAACAGTTTTTCCCTATAGCTTTTATTCACGTAAACTGAGACCTTCCGAAAGTAAATATGCAGTAATAGACAAGGAAGGGCTCGCTATTGTTAATTCACTCGTGCACTTTAAATTCATAATATACGGTTATCCCGTCAAGGTTCTCACTGATCATAAGCCCCTAACCGACTTCTTTAAAGGCTTTAGTCACAGCCCCAAGCGAACTCGGTGGCACATGATCATTCAGGACTTTGGTGCGAGGATCGGGTATTTTACCTGGGAAAGCAAATATCATTGCTGACGCATTATCACGCAACCCCTCTTCATCTTGTACCGAGCCATTAGCTGAATTAATAGATATCTCAACCTCCACGCCCGTTGTTAAAACTATATCTGAACAGGAAGATCTGGGCTGGAGTGCTGAACTATTACAGACGGAACAAAGAAAAGATCCGCAAATAGAAAAAATCATCATTGCGTTAAACGGAAATCCGAAGGAAAAAAGAATACTAAAGTATAAGCAGCAGAATTATAGCTTACAGGACAAATATCCTGTGTAGATCCGTGACGAGGAAAACCCGCAACACACCGCAGTTGAATAACAACCAGGTGGTGGTGCCTATCTCACTCATACCCACTGTCTTAAAGTGGTTGCATGAAAATCCACTGCACGGACACCCGGGTTATACCTTGATGTCACAGAAAGCCAAATCCTTATTTTATTGGCATACGATGCTTACAGATATAAAAAAGCACATAGCAAATTGTCGCACTGTCAAGAATACAAAGGGCACACGAAGACACCTGTCAGCCTAGGGGCTTACAGTGCCAAATCAACCCTCCCGAAAGAGTACATTTAGATTTATTAAACAGGATTTTACGAGTCAGACAGAGGAAAATAAGCACCTCCTAGTAATTATAGACGCTTTGACTCGATATCACAGAACTTATAGCGCTTAAAACAAAAAACCGCGGTCGAGTGCGCTAGGAAGTTTTACGAGTGCTACATTTGTAAACATGGAATTCCACACATCATTATCTCAGACTCGGGCGGGGTGCAGTTCAATAATCATTTCCTTAAACTCCTTGTGCGAATTCCTTTGTATAAAGAAAATCAATACCATGATCTATCACCCAGAGTCTAATGGGCTAGTGGAAAGGGCAAATCGTAAGGTTTTAAACATTTTAAGGGTCACCCTAGGGGGGCAGACCCCAACTGGGACATTGCCATACCTGCGGTACTAAGCACACTTAATCACTCGTATCATGTGTCTATTAAAATGACACCTCACGAGGCACTGTACGGTATCCCGGCCCGAACGCCTTTCCACATCTTAAAGCCTACAACTAATTTATCAAATCCTCTAAAGGATGTTATGGATGCAAGCATAAGTCGATATAATATAATTCGTAAGAATTTAGAAGAAGCACAGATCATAATGAAAAAAAAATCATGATAAAATAGCTAAGCCAAACTAGAAACTATGCCGTGGGGCGATCAGGTATACATACAAGTATACGTACGTAAAGGTTTAAATTATAAACTGACACCCTAAGTTTGAAGGCCCGTTTAACATTTAGAAATTAACGGCCAATAGAGTTAGGGTTCAAAATGTATCCAAAACCCACTGATGTGAGAATAGTCCCATTGGCACATATCAGAATCTAAAGAAAGGTAGATGGAGTGAGGGAAAAAATGGTTGTATTTCTGAAATTGTATAATAATTTATATACATATATCTATTAATCATATTGTATGTAAACATATCTTTTACGCGAGTTATTACATATGTTTTACTCATTGCAGGTTTCAAAAATGAATCTGTTATTGTTAGGAGTGATATTGTGTATTCAGACATCTTTGTTGTATGGAAAGAGCGCTAGGACGAAAGAAATAGAATTTAATCATGGCTCGATTATCGAGAGAATCGATGATGTATTTATCGTGTCAAGTAATATTGTTATAGAAGTAGATATGCATGCTATTTTCTTGCCTGAAAGATGACGTCCTTAACTTAAAGAATGACCTGATGAGGTTTGGTATTTCCCTTAAGGAAATGCACGAACGTAATTTTCCATGCTAATTCAGAGATTTCGCTAGCTCAAACACTAAGCGTCGCGGAAATGTTGTCTTATGACATACAAAATAAAACCGCCGAGGCAGAAGAACTCGCTCGTGACCTGCTGATGTGGTCTGTGCGGCACCAATACTCTTGAACGCCGCAACCTGCTTATTCTGGCTGGACTAAACATCTTAGGATCAGTTGCGAATCTAGGCTTAGGAATCTCAAATCGCCTCAAGATAAATAATCAAAATAAAAGAATTGAGTTTTTGCAACACAAAACAGAACTGGCCCTATCTGAACTTCGCAGCCAGTTATCTTCGATCAATCAAATAATGAATATCGTTAATGAACATTCAAATAATATCGATCAGGTCATGGAAGTTCAACATTTGCTGGCTACGCTAGCTTACTATAGTTCGAAAATAGATCATATCCGTGTGAAAATATCACATTTTATTGAAAAGTCAAAAGATTACGTAGAAGCAATTACGTTAGCAACAAAGGGTGTTGTCTCCTCACCTCATGCCTATTAAAGATCTGACGTTAACTTTGGAAAACGGACGGGAGAAGCTAGGTTATATTCCTTTATTAGATGCCCATAAAGTAGAGTTCTATTATAGCCTAATATCAGTCAGCGTTGAAAATTATAGAATTATGATCACAATTCCTTTTGATTCTTCCGATGCTTGGCAATCATACAAAATAGCACCGTTTCCTACTTTCATGACGAATAACTCAAATCCAGTAATATCCAATTAACGGGGCATGTACTGATTTCTTCTGATAAGAAATCATTTACAATCATTAAAGACTTAGATAAACTCACTCACTGTTCAGAAGCCATGAATAATAAAATTTGTACAGCTGACTCTTTTGAATTCTATCCTATATCAACGGATTCATGTGAGTTAGACATAGTGCTAAACGGCTCTCTCTCTCATACAAGCGAAGGTTGTCGGGGTGGGAAAACTTTATCCCTTTTTACGGTAATAAATTCAATTACAGGATGAATAATGGTTCCTGGATCCGTTATGATAAGGCCGGATTCGACGTCGTGTGTCCGGGACAGTACCACCGCCCATGCCCCTATCTTCGTAGCAGCCGATGGTTGTACGGGGACATCTACAAACTACACCGTCAGAGGGGTCAACACGATAATACGTGAGAAGGTGCGTATTTCGCGAAACTACACGTGGGCTTCCACCATCATCCCGTCACTATCTCTCCATACAACGCGCGAGTAAGCTCATCGTTTGACGCAACTGGCTGAGATGACCCACCGCGTCACCGACTTATGCATGGTTGGAGAAAAAATCTCTTCGCTACTACATTCTGCTAGCCGTGTCCAGCGTGACGGCCATATTGGTTATCGCCGTCAACATCTTTGCTTGGCGTAGGCTGAGGCGTAAACAGAAGGATCTCCAAGGGAATGTACTGGCCCGTCTAGATGACGTACCCGTTAACTCAAGTCGTTTGCGTTTAGGGCCGCCTGAACCTGGCCACGTTCAGTTCGTGCCTAGGGAATTGTCTGGAATTGTTGTGTGTGTGAAAAGCGGTCCGTATGCTGGCAAAAATGTAGGACAAGAAAGACTCACGCCTTTGCATTTGAACAGTTAAAGTATCTCCAGGGCGCTCTAATAAAGCATTATAGCCCAATATTATACATTAATATATTCCTAAAGGTATTTTTTCGGGCACCTAATAAAATATATCAGCCCTATATATTTGCTTTTCTGCAGATTTCCATAGTTATACTATTATACCATTGTACAATTATATTTTATCTATTACAAAGAGTGTCAAGTACTCTTTAACAGTTATCCATGATCATGCTATAATCTTATTTAGTAACCATTATTCTTAATCAGGTTACCTGTTATCATATTAATCATGTATACATGTTTTGATTTTTACCTTTTTATATTTTGGGCACATAATCATTATTATTACCAAACATGGATCTATATTTTCCATGCATTTATCTTTGTTTATGAATATGTCAACAAGGGTATGTAACAGAACCTTTTTATGCATTTAATCACTTATTATGGTTATACCTAGACGTATGTTACGAGCACGCTCCTATGATCAATGTTTAAAGTAATTTTTTTTTTTTTGTTATTCAAGGCTTGAATAGGTAGCAGTCCGAGCCTAATGTAATAATTACATATATTAGATTTACAAGATCTGTAAATATAAAACCCATGACCTGAGGTCATGGCATTAGGAGGGTTCTACGTGACCAAGCAGACCTAGATTACGCTATGCGCTGCTGCAGTAGCCTGATCTAGCTCACAGCTTGTCAACATTTTTTATGTTTATGATAACTTTTGCACAACAACTTCCATGGGAAGCGGTTGACCTGTTAACCTACGCCGGAAACTTGTAACTTCCGAGCCGGCGGACTACGTATGTTTTTATATGAATTGCTTTAGATAGCTAATGTTCCGCTATCGACGCGATGCTTTAGAATGGCAGTTCCACGCCAACCATCAAAACATATCGGTCTTCCGACCGAGCTGCATCTCCTAGTATGGAGTTACAGAATAAAGTTGCTATCTTGTTCAACTTGCCTGTTTGAATCATCTCCTTTAGTCAAGAAAGAACCACTCTACTAAGATATCCAAGGAAGATGAGAGGAACCAAAAATACTTACGAATGACAGTCGTAAGGAGAACACAAAAAGTCTATCGCCAAGCGATAAGACATTAGATGTGGTGGCAGCGTATAACGAAGAATATAATTAACAAGACCCATATCAGCCGACCGAAGGTCTACAAGAACTAACTTCCACCTTCAACATCAAACTAAACAGAGGAAACGGATCTTCAATCAACGAACAGTTTATGAAGACGCAAACTATGTCCTTCATCGAGAGGAATACAAGCATTTAACACCGACGTTTGAGCAACTGTTGTCACTTATCTTCGAGAATCTACACCGGACGAGAGCAGCATCGAACATCAACGGAAAGAAGAAAACAAAACACAGGGAACATCACCCGATCACGAGCAAGGACGCAGAGTGTACAGCTAGACGCAGTAGTGCAAGGACGGAGGCTGTGACGTCATCAATCTTGGACTTCCCCACACCATCGTGCACCGAGAGAAGACCGTGACGTCATCACGACTTCCGACGCGAGACTTAGACAGGAACTGAGAACGTCATCCCATGTCAACAATCCTTCGCAATATAATCTGGAGCTAAGTACCATTTTTATCTATTCAGGTCTTTTCCTCAGTGAAGTGTTGTTCATCAAGAGTCGATCATCCAGTATTCTGGGGGTGAGTTGTTCGCCATATTAATCTTCCTTCATTACAGAATCAATCTTCAACTACGAGTTCCTCGCCCGCAGATTAATTTTTTTTCTCTTCTCGTGTCATTAACCGTTTCTTGCAGGAATTCTCCGTATAATATTTTATCATATTATCTGTATTTTTTGTATCTTTTGGGGGATTTTCCTGTTATATAACACACTTATACAGTACATTGCTTATGCGTTTACGTAGTGGTCGAGTGTACTCTTATAGATATTTTGATAGGATTGCAAGGAATAGAAAGTGATAAGAAAAAAGTGAAAGTCGAAATGGCAACTACTCCGGCTGGCAACCCCATGTGGTGACTCTCGTTAGCGCGAGGTCAGCGATTGTCCTTTCAAGGTCGGGTCAATGGTTCCTGCCTCAAAATGTTGAGGCATGGATCTCATCTGTGGACGCTCATTTAAAAGCAAAAAGCATCACAGACCCAGCAGTACAATTACAGGAGGCCAAGAGCTTCATTGACTTTGCAAAAGGTGACGCAAGTGCGTATCTAAGGGGGGTTTCTTTCCAAGAGGCGCTACATGGGACGAGTTCAAAATTAGATTACGTGCCGTGTATGGGGGTGAAGAGGCTTTAGATGTAGTATTGGCATTGAGAAATATCCTTAACCAAGCCTACATGACTCAGCTCAATGTTGTCGGAGCGGGCGGCGCTAATTGCCGACCGGCTAAATGAGTATCAGGATAGTTTAAGTAACTCCGGGTGGGTTGCGGGTGCTAAAATCAAAATCAAAGTGAAAGATTTTATCCGTTTGATCTACCTTACGTCTATCACTGCAATGTTGCTGGAAGCGTTAAGTACGGTGTTTTGATAAAAAATTGCAGCCCGACAGTACGGAATTAGAGTGTATAAACAAATCAAAAAACACAGTCTAAATGTACCGACCTAGATCCTTCGCTCATTCAAGTTTTTTGCAAAAAAATGAGAACAAGCCACAACAAGTAAATGTGGTTACATAATAATAATCAAGTTGCAGGGATGGTTTGTTATAACTGTAAACGACCAGGTCACATGATTTCAGACTGCGGACGCGTTTTTGTTCAATACACAATAGTTCAACTCATTCATATAACCGTTGCAATACTCGAGGAATCAACAGCAGAATGCTACAAACACGCAAACCAGTTGCCAGTGCAAATAAAAAGAAGGGTCCTCAGTACTATAAAGAAGAAACCAACCAAACGGAAATTCTGCACAACAGCAGAAACAAACAAATCGTGCTTCAGGTACCTCTGTTCCTGGGCCGTCTAGCCAGAACTTGCAAGGGCAAGCGAATTTTCAGGGTGTGATAAACAAAACAAATACCACGTAGTTCACGTCCAAGGGGGGAGAGGGCGATGTTGGGTCATCAATATCAACATCTTTTGTATCAAATAATCAGTTTATATATTTCAGATCATTGTGAGACAATTGATTTTCCTATGAAACACACGGCCGAATCAAAAAAATCTGTGCAGGTTCCCGTAGATTTGCAACAAATTCATGCAATTATTAGTCAAGACGAGTTTGCGACCAACCTTACATGCAGTAAATTTGGACCATAAGTCATTCTTTACTTTGTTCTTTGATTCTGGTAGTCCACGTAATATAATGGATTTAAGGACTCATCATTTACTCTTTTCAAATTTCCCTATAGAAAAGTCCGGAATAAGGCTCTCAGGCATTGGAATAATGAATTAAATGTTGTGGGCGTAACTCATGTACAGTACAAGGTCGGTAAGCGCACGTTTGCTGATACCTTTGTCGTTGTACAAAACATTAATATGTATCCCGCAGTAATTATCGGATACCCGTCTATGGCACTCAAAAATATTATCTTAGCACCTGCAAAACACGGCGTGTATATCAAGGGGAAATTCTATAGGTCTTCTAATACCCTAAAATCAGTTTTAGATAATAAAGAGACAGACAGAGTTGTCACTTACATTACGGAACCAACCTCACCTGTCTCATGAACCAAGAAATAATACAGGCAACCCAACAGAACTCGCTCACCCGTAATATCAGCTTGCACGCAAACTCTCGAGCCTAACGTAACTTCAAATATATTAGTGCGTGTAAAGAGAACCTTGCCAGGATCTGAAACATTAATCCTTTCCGAAACTCTGAAAACACACGGATTATCCGTCACACAAGCTATTTATACAGTCGGCTCACAACAACAATGTAACATCGAAGTCTGTAATCATTTGAATACCACTTTAGTAATCCACAAAAATCAACATATCTTGGATGCCGAAGTTTATAAACATCGCATTCTTACCGTAGCTGAGATAAATCACGCTCAATCAGTTGCGGATGAACCCCTTTTGCAATCTATAAAGAACAAAATCAATAAGGCACATTCAAGAAGAAGAAATTCAGCAGAAATTTTGAACCTTTTAACTAAATATCATGATGTTTTTTCCACTACGGATGGAACCTTAGGAAAAAACGGATGTCATCGAGCATCAAATAAGGCTCAAGGACAAACAGAAAGTAATCTATGTACCTTCGTACCGACTTCCTATGAAATTTCAGAATGAGATAACAGAGGAAGTAGGTAAAATGTTAAAGAAGGAGTCATTAGGAAATCAAACAGCCCATTATAATTTTCCGTTAATAGTAGTACCGAAAAAAGATCGAAACTTGGCGGATATGCGTAGATTTTCGTCGTTTAAATGAAGAAACAATCCCTGACAGATTCCCAGTACCATGTACCGATGGATATCCTATCCTTACTAGGCAGAATAAATATTTCACAAGCCTAGACTTATTAAAAGGATTTCATCAGATTCCGTTGGAACAAGAGAGTATCCCATACATGCCTTCAGCACAGCCAGGGGACATTATGAATTTTTGCGTATGCCTTTTGGTTTACGTTGTGCTCCTATAACTTTTACCTCGTATGATAAACATCGTGTTTGGAGACTTGTTGGGAGATATCCTACATGCCTACATGGATGACTTAGTAATCTTTTCCAACAACATTAGAAGAACATTTACGTAAATTGGAGTTAGTGTTACAAAGATTAAGGCAGCATAATTTAAGGTAAAGATAAGTAAGTGTGAATTTTTTAAAACAGAACTAGTCTATCTAGGTTTCACGGTTTCTAGTGAAGGTCTTAAAGTCGTCCACGATAAGGTGTCGGCTATCCGTAAACTTTCCAATACCTACTAACGTCAAGGGAATACAGCAATTTTTAGGATGCAGCGGCTACTATCGCCGCTTCATCCGCAACTACTCAATCATAGCCGCTCCCAACCGATCTTATAAAAAAGGGCGTTAGATTTCGTATGGTCTGAAATTCATCAACAGGCGTTCGATAAATTGAAAGATGAACTGTGTAGTTCTCCTATCTTGAAATTTCTGACTTCGGTAAGGAATTTTTCATAGCAACAGACCGCCTCAGACCTAGGAGTAGGTGGGGTATTGCTTCAACAATATGATAAACAGTTTTTCCCTATAGCTTTTTATTCACGTAAACTGAGACCTTCCGAAAGTAAATATGCAGTAATAGACAAGGAAGGGCTCGCTATTGTTAATTCACTCGTGCACTTTAAATTCATAATATACGGTTATCCCGTCAAGGTTCTCACTGATCATAAGCCCCTAACCGACTTCTTTAAAGGCTTTAGTCACAGCCCCAAGCGAACTCGGTGGCACATGATCATTCAGGACTTTGGCGCGAGGATCGGGTATTTACCTGGGAAAGCAAATATCATTGCTGACGCATTATCACGCAACCCCTCTTCATCTTGTACCGAGCCATTAGCTGAATTAATAGATATCTCAACCTCCACGCCCGTTGTTAAAACTATATCTGAACAGGAACGATCTGGGCTGGAGTGCTGAACTATTACAGACGGAACAAAGAAAAGATCCGCAAATAGAAAAAAATCATCATGCGTTAAACGGAAATCCGAAGGAAAAAGAATACCTAAAGTATAAGCAGCAGAATTATATCTTACAGGACAATATCCTGTGTAGATCCGTGACGAGGAAAACCCGCAACACACCGCAGTTGAATAACAACCAGGTGGTGGTGCCTATCTCACTCATACCCACTGTCTTAAAGTGTTGCCATGAAAATCCACTGCACGGACACCCGGGTTATACCTTGATGTCACAGAAGCCAAATCCTTATTTTATTGGCATACGATGCTTACAGATATAAAAAAGCACATAGCAAATTGTCGCACTTGTCAAGAATAGGGCAGGGCACGAAGACACCTGTCAGCCTAGGGGCTTACCCCGTGCCAAATCAACCCTTTGAAAGAGTACATTTAGATTTATTAACAGGATTTTACGAGTCAGACAGAGGAAATAAGCACCTCCTAGTAATTATAGACGCTTTGACTCGATATACAGAACTTATAGCGCTTAAAACAAAAACCGCGGTCGAGTGCGCTAGGAAGTTTTACGAGTGCTACATTTGTAAACATGGAATTCCACACATCATTATCTCAGACTCGGGCGGGGAGTTCAATAATCATTTCCTTAACTCCTTGTGCGAATTCCTTTGTATAAAGAAAATCAATACCATGATCTATCACCCAGAGTCTAATGGGCTAGTGGAAAGGGCAAATCGTAAGGTTTTAAACATTTTAAGGGTCACCTTAGGGGGGGCAGACCCCAACTGGGACATTGCCATACTGCGGTACTAAGCACACTTAATCACTCGTATCATGTGTCTATTAAAATGACACCGCACGAGGCACTGTACGGTATCCCGGCCCGAACGCCTTTCCACATACTTAAAGCCTACAACTAATTTATCAAATCCTCTAAAGGATGTTATGGATGCAAGCATAAGTCGATATAATATAATTCGTAAGAATTTAGAAGAAGCACAGATCATAATGAAAAAAAACAAAAAATCATGATAAAATAGCTAAGCCAACTAGAACATATGCCGTGGGCGATCAGGTATACATACAAGTATACGTACGTAAAGGTTTAAATTATAAACTGACACCTAAGTTTGAAGGCCCGTTTAACATTTAGAAAATTTAACGGCCAATAGAGTTAGGGTCAAAATGTATCCAAACCCACTGAGTGAGAATAGTCCCATTGGCACATATCAGAATCTAAAGAAAGGTAGATGGAGTGAGGGAAAAAATGGTTGTATTTATGAAACTTGTATAATAATTTATATATATATATCTATTAATCATATTGTATGTAAACATATTCTTTTACGCGAGTTATTACATATGTTTTACTCATTGCAGGTTTCAAAA
Organism: Macrobrachium nipponense; assembly: GCF_015104395.2. NCBI lineage: Eukaryota > Metazoa > Arthropoda > Malacostraca > Decapoda > Palaemonidae > Macrobrachium > Macrobrachium nipponense. Next base: position 110,304,513 of record NC_087200.1, on the reverse strand, counting down.
ATGAATCTGTTATGTTAGGAGTGATATTGTGTATTCAGACATCTTTGTTGTATGGAAAGAGCGTAGGACGAAAGAAATAGAATTTAATCATGGCTCGATTATCGAGAGAATCGATGATGTATTTATCGTGTCAAGTAATATTGTTATAGAAGTAGATATGCATGCTATTTTCTTGCCTGAAGATGACGTCCTTAACTTAAAGAATGACCTGATGAGGTTTGGTATTTCCCTTAAGGAAATGCACGAACGTAATTTTCATGCTAATTCAGAGATTTCGCTAGCTCAAACACTAAGCGTCGCGGAAATGTTGTCTTATGACATACAAAATAAAACCGCCGAGGCAGAAGAAACTCGTCGTGACCTGCTGATGTGGTCTGTGCGGCACAATACTCTTGAAAGCCGCAACCCGCTTATTCTGGCTGGACTAAACATCTTAGGATCAGTTGCGAATCTAGGCTTAGGAATCTCAAATCGCCTCAAGATAAATAATCAAAATAAAAGAATTGAGTTTTTGCAACACAAAACAGAACTGGCCTTATCTGAACTTCGCAGCCAGTTATCTTCGATCAATCAAATAATGAATATCGTTAATGAACATTCAAATAATATCGATCAGGGTCATGAAGTTCAACATTTGCTGGCTACGCTAGCTTACTATAGTTCGAAAATAGCTCATATCCGTGTGAAAATATCACATTTTATTGAAAGTCAAAAGATTACGTAGAAGCAATTACGTTAGCAACAAAGGGTGTGTTATCTCCTCACCTCATGCCTATTAAAGATCTGACGTTAACTTTGGAAAAACGGACGGGAGAAGCTAGGTTATATTCCTTTATTAGATGCCCATAAAGTAGAGTTCTATTATAGCCTAATATCAGTCAGCGTTGAAAATTATAGAATTATGATCACAATTCCTTTGATTTCTTCCGATGCTTGGCAAATCATACAAAATAGCACCGTTTCCTACTTTTTTCATGACGAATAACTCAAATCCAGTAATATCCAATTTAACGGGGCATGTACTGATTTCTTCTGATAAGAAATCATTTACAATCATTAAAGACTTAGATAAACTCACTCACTGTTCAGAAGCCATGAATAATAAAATTTGTACAGCTGACTCTTTTTGAATTCTATCCTATATCAACGGATTCATGTGAGTTAGACATAGTGCTAAACGGCTCTCTCTCATACAAGCGAAGGTTGTCTGGGGAAACTTTATCCCTTTTACGGTAATAAATTCAATTACAGGATGAATAATGGTTCCTGGATCCCGTTATGATAAGGCCGGATTCGACGTCGTGTGTCCGGACAGTACCACCGCCCATGCCCTATCTTCGTAGCAGCCGATGGGTTGTACGGGGACATCTACAAACTACACCGTCAGAGGGGTCAACACGATAATACGTGAGAAGGCGTATTTCGCGAACTACACGTGGGCTTCCACCATCATCCCGTCACTATCTCTCCCATACAACGCGCGAGTAGCTCATCGTTTGACGCAACTGGCTGAGATGACCCACGCGTCACCGACTTATGCAGGTGGAGAAATCTTCGCTACTACATTCTGCTAGCCGTGTCCAGCGTGACGGCCATATTGGTTATCGCCGTCAACATCTTTGCTTGGCGTAGGCTGAGGCGTAAACAGAAAGGATCTCCAAGGAACGTACTGGCCGTCTAGATGACGTACCCGTTAAACTCAAGTCGTTTGCGTTTAGGGCCGCCTGAACCTGGCCACTCAGTTCGTGCCTAGGGAATTGTCTGGAATTGTGTTGTGTGTGAAAAGCGGTCCGTATGCTGGCAAAAATGTAGGACAGAAAGACTCACGCCTTTGCATTTGAACAGTTAAAGTATCTCCAGGGCGTCTAATAAAGCATTATAGCCCAATATTACATTAATATATTCCTAAAGGTATTTTTCGGGCACCTAATAAAATATATCAGCCCTATATATTGCTTTTCTGCAGATTTCCATAGTTATACTATTATACCATGTACAATTATATTTATCTATTACAAAGAGTGTCAAGTACTCTTTAACAGTTATCCATGATCATGCTATAATCATTATTTAGTAACCATTATTCTTAATCAGGTTACCTGTTATCATATTAATCTGTATACATGTTTTTGATTTTTACCTTTTTATTATTTTTGGGTACATAATCATTATTATTACCAAACATGGATCTATATTTTCCATGCATTTATCTTTGTTATGAATATGTCAACAAGGGTATGTAACAGAACCTTTTTATGCATTTAATCACTTATTATGTTATACCTAGACGTATGTTACGAGCACGCTCCTATGATCAATGTTTAAAGTAATTTTTTTTTTTTTTGTTATTCAAGGCTTGAATAGGTAGCAGTCCGAGCCTAATGTAATAATTCACATATATTAGATTTACAAGATCTGTAAATATAAACCCATGACCTGAGGGTCATGGCATTAGGAGGGTTCTACGTGACCAAAGCAGACCTAGATTACGCTATGCGCTGTCTGCAGTAGCCTGATCTAGCTCACAGCTTTGTCAACATTTTTTATGTTTTATGATAACTTTGCACAACAACTTCCATGGAAGCGGTTGACCTGTTAACCTACGCCGGAAACTTGTAACTTCCGAGCCGGCGGACTACGTATGTTTTTTTATATGAATTGCTTAGATAGCTAATGTTCCGCTATCGACGCGATGCTTTAGAATGGCAGTTCCACGCCAACCATCAAACATATCGGTCTTCCGACCGAGCTGCATCTCCTAGTATGGAGTTACAGAATAAAGTTGCTATCTTGTTCAACTTGCCTGTTTGAATCATCTCCTTTAGTCAAGAAAGAACCACTCTACTAAGATATCCAAGGAAGATGAGAGGAACCAAAAATACTTACGAATGACAGTCGTAAGGAGAACACAAAAAGTCTATCGCCAAGCGATAAGACATTAGATTTATAGATCAGAGGCTTCTTTGATAATTACAAGTTTTGTAGTAGTCTAAGATTTTATATATATTGATAA
>NC_087200.1:110284000-110296500 GCF_015104395.2 Macrobrachium nipponense | reverse complement strand
TTCGGTTAGCCTTTTTTTAGTCTTTCACTCTGTTCCAACTCTAGGAAACCTGTACTGAGTATCATGGAAATTAGATATCTGAAAGATTCGACTTCATTATCACTTTTTCCACCTGATGTCATTTCGTCCCTCAATGCAAAGTCTTTCCTCATTATTCTCGCTTTTCTTAGATTCATTTTGAGCCCCTTTCTCTCTGGATACATGATGCTTTCTTTTGAGAAACCTCTGTAAATCTTGTTGAGTTTTGCTGATTAAAATGCCACCATCTGCATATTCCAATCTGAATCTTCTCTCCCATCGTCGACCACTCTTTCACGAGAAAATGTGCAAAAGGTGCAAAGAGCAAAGGTGAAACACCATTTCTTGGTAACACCCAACTATTTACTGCAAATTCACATTAAAAAACCGCTTGAAAATTAAATTTGCATCTACTTCGTTCACTGATAACATAAACTAGACACAGAAACACACGCATACAAAAACACACACACACGCACGCACACATATATACCTATACAAAGACAGAGGGCGACTGGAATGTGGATAGAGAGGGGTGGAGGAAATTTGGTCATTCAACAATGGTACTGTCTGTTGGATAGTTAGTGATTCCAGAAGAGTGGTAGCTCGGATGAGGCCTTTGTAATGATTTTACATTAATCATATTCAATGTTACTACCACATTTTGTGGCAGGATCCCTGATGTTAAAAAATTCGGGATTACTCAATTTATTGCAACCCACGCAAGTTCCTCGAGAACACCGAGTAGGACATTCGTATTTATATATCACCGCAGACGTCATTAGGTCGCTTAAACGGTCTTTAGTATTGAATAAAGATCCAATCTTCTGAGGATTCTTTATAATTAGATCAATTTTAAGTGCTCCGTACTGTCTGAGAAAGCTTTTGGTTAAAAGTTGTATCATGTGAAAATGGAACAATGGCATAGATTTGAAGTTTGGGAACGGTTGGAATTTTGTACTGAGGCGTGAAGTGGTTATTTAAAATTTTCCCCTCATATTAAAAAAAAACCCAGGTTAGATGGAAAGCAATTGCTAGTGAAAAACTCTGCTTCTAAACAAATTGATGGTATGGCGATGGGCTCCCCTCTGGTCCCCACGTTCGCAAATATTTTTATGTCACTTCGAGGAGCAGTTGCTGGACAGCTGCCCTCTCAGTGTTTACCTTTTATTGTACAAAAGAGATGTAGATGGTACTTTTACCTTGTTTACATTTCCTGATGCTGAAACTTTCCTCGATTTCGCAAACAGTAGACATCCGAATATAACATTTAGTATTGAAGTTGAGCTGGATAACAAGTTGTCCTTTTTAGATGTTTCAGTCTCACGAGAATCATATTGTTTTAACACACGTATTTGGAGGAAACCTACTTGCACTGCTTTAGGATCTAACTTCTATAGTAGCTCTTTTTTTTATTTTAAATTAAATGTCTAGTCTACTCTTTAATATAGAGCCTCGTAATTTAATTTTTACCCAGGTTTTTTCACTACCAATTGCTTTCCATCTCTTTTTTTTTGTAATATGTGCGGAAAATTTTAAACATCCACTTCACGCCTAAGAACAAAATTCCAATCGTTCCCAAACTCCAAATCTAAGCTATTGTTCCATTTTTACATGATAAAACTTTTAACCAAAAGCTTTCTCAGATTATTTCCAGACAATATGGAGCAGTTAAAATTGATCGCATTCCAGAGAATCCTCTGAAGATTGGATCTTTATTCAATACTGAAGACCGTTAAGCGACCTTACGATGTCTGGGGTGATATATAAATACGAATGTCCTACTCGGTGTTTTCGAGGAACTTGCGTGGGCTGCACCCAAAGACTTCTCATCCAGAGACTTCTTATCCAGAATTTCGAATATCAGAGAGCATGCCAAAAAATGTGGCAGTAACATTGAAAATGGTCAATGTAAAATTATTATAAGGGCCTCTTCTGAGCTAGCGCTCTATTATATTCTGGAATCACTAACTATCCAACAGACAGTAGCTTTGTTGAATGCCCAACTCTCCTCCACCCCTCTCTCTCCCTCCCTGTCGTAACTGGCTTCTTTGCTTTTCCCCTGCCCACAGTTCAGTCGTCTTCCTTCTAATATAAACCACTTCTTATCATCTTGATTGCTGAGATGACTAGTGCACCTGAAATAAAGACCCTTACCTTACCTTACAGACCTTACATCTTGTTCGGGTTGCCTCAGGTCCCTCAGTGTGGGGCACCTCTAATGTCTACCAGAGAATTGCTAATGCATCTTCGGGTATATTTTGTATCTTCCAATCTTGGATGGTCTGGGATGCAGCTTAGATATTTGTCGAGCTTATTCGTAAACACATCTACGCTCACTCCTGATATATTCCTCAGGTGAGCTGGCAATGCACTGAATAGATGCTGCATCGTCGATGCTGGTGCGTAGTGGATTAGTGTCTTGTGTGCTTTCCATAGTTTTCCTGGTATAGTTTTGGGCACTATTAATCTACCTCTGCTTGCTCTTTCTGATATTTTTAGCTCCATGATGTTTTCGGCAATTCCTTCTATTTGTTTCCATGGCTGAATTATCATGTAGCGTTCTCTTCTCCTTTCTAGACTATATAATTTAAAAAATTGTAGTCTTTCCCAGTAGTCAAGATCCTTAACTTCTATTCTAGCTGTAAAGGACCTTTGTACACTCTCTATTTGTGCGATATCCTTTTGGTATTGTGTGTACCATATCATATTGCAATATTCAAGTGGACTTCGAACATACGTTTTATAAAGCATAATCATGTGTTCAGCTTTTCTTGTTTTGAAGTGCCGTAAAAACATTCCCAGTTTTGCTTTGCATATTGCCAATAGAATTGCTATTTGATCATTGCATAACATGTTCCCATTCAACATCACACCAAGGTCTTTAACTGCTTCCTTATTAGTGATTGTCTCGTTATTAGGTCCCCTATGTGCATATAGCTTGCCTTCTCTATCTCCATAATTTATTGAGTCAAATTTATCAAAGTTAAATACCATCCTATTTACCTCTGCCCATTCATATACTTTGTTAAGGTCTCTTTGTAGCGCGTTTCTATCTTCATCACAAGTAATTTCTCTACTTATTCTTGTGTCATCGGCAAAACTACTCACTACTGAGTCCTTAACATTATGTCTGCAATCATAATAACAAACAGCAATGCAGCTAGCACCGTACCTTGTGGCACACCGGATATTACCTTAGCTTCATCCAATTTCTCATTGTTTGCAATAACTATGTTTTCTGTTGTGTAAAAATTCTTTTATCCATCTTCCTACTTTTTCCACTATATTATGTTTTCTAATTTTTCACAAATTATTTTTTATTAAATGTTTCATATTTTTTTTCATTACCCTTTCATACACTTTCATAATATGTGATGTTAGACTCTCAGGGCTATAATTTGTGCTCATCATAAATCTTGCCTGTATCTACACTTTGCCTTAATAATATTGCAGGGGCTTTGCGATAGAATGAACTACTTTCTTTAACAAAATAGCAGGGACACCATCAGGCCCAGCTGTTGCTCCATTTTTAATTTCATTAATAGCCTGCTCAATATCAGCTTCATTAATATCTATGTCTGATAAATATTCACTGTTTTCGTCCCTTATTTCTGTAACATTATCTTCATTATCAGTTCTAGGGGTAAATTCTCTCTTATATCTTTCTGCCAATATGTTGCATATTTCCTTTTTTTCATTCGTTAATTTCCCTTCATTTCTTAGAGGGCCTATTTCTATTCTTCTTTTATTCATGTTTTTCGCATATGAGTACAATAGTTTGGGGTTTTGCTTGATATTTACTAGGGTTTTTTCTTCCAAGTCCCATTTGTAATTTTCTTTTGATTGTTTAATCTTTTGTTCTGTGTTTTCTATCTTACTTTTTAGTTCCATCACTTTCCATGCCTTCTTTTCTTTTGCAAGACCTTTTTTCCACTTTCTGATTTTCTGGAACAAGATCCTTCTGTCTCTTGGTATGCATGACTGATGTTTACTTTTCTTCTTCGGTTTATATTTATCCACTATTTTCTCTAATATTTTATATGAGGACCTCAGAACCACAAGGTGGTAAACGCCACTTTTTAAAAAATGAGCAAATTGCCCTCAAAGTCTAGCATTCATTACTCTGCTTCTAAGAAAGATATTGATTTAAACTAAGTTTCATATGAAAGCCCTACCCTTTATAAATTTTTGGTGAAAATTAAAAAAAATTGTGGGGTGCGCTTGTGCGCTAGCATTCAAAATGTACGCCTAACCCCCCACATTTGTGTATATTTTATATATAACCAGCACTTAAACCATAATTAAATGGGTAAAAGGATAATAAAGTGTTATTATATTCGTGTTATAACAGCAATAGATGTAATAATAATAATAATAATAATAATAATAATAATAATAATAATGATGATGATGATGATGATGATGATAATAATAGTAATAATAGCAATAATAATAATAATAATAATAATAATAATAATAATAATAATAATAATAATAATAATAATAATAATATATTAACTAATATAAAAATAATATCAATAATAATGGTAATACATTAATATTGGTTAATAATATTGATAATAATAATAATTATAATAAAATGTGTACTCACCATGAAAATACTTTCGTGGTATAACAATCATGGATGTTATACTGATAATAATAATAATAATAATAATAATAATAATAATAATAATAATAGGAGTATTGATAATGATATTATTAATGATAATAGCAAATAATAATGATAATACGGTAATATTAGTATGATCAATCACAAAAAAATTATAGAAAAATAATACTACTACACTCACAACTACTTCTCTAAGAAAAGCAAATATTTTAATCTGTACTCACCATGAAAATACTTTACATCCGCTTAAGAACTTGGGGTGCCAAAAATGCTGATTTGCTTAGAACTGACTACCCGCTTAGTGACGCGCGCTCTCATTGGCTCACTCTTGAGCTGCGCACGTACGTCCTTGTGGTTCTAATCTTATGAAGCTGTAACCTCCGCGCGACACAACGTTCATTCATGTAGACAAAATCGATAATTCCTACTGCTCAAGTAGGGATTTCGACCTTTTTGAAACTCCTGAATAGCATATAAATGCAACAAATAGACAGAGGAAAAGTTGCCAAATCTACTGGTACGCATAACTCAATATTGGTGGGGGTGGCGTTTACAACTCTGTGGTTCTGAGGCCCTCATATAATATATCTGTATTTACCTGCATATCATCACTTACGGATATGTTATCCCAATCTTTGTTTAATTCTTCATTTATTTCTGACCATTTTATATTTTTACTGTAGAAATTATATTTTCCATATCTTTCCCACTTTTCTTGCTTATCTCTGTTTTCACTTGCTTTGGAATGGACTGTTAATTCTATGACATTATGGTCTGAAATACTCGCATTATAAACTATTATTTCTTTAACATAATTCACCTCGTTCACAAATACTAGGTCTAAAGTATTTTCCTTTCTTGTTGGCAGGTGATTTATTTATTGAATGTTGTAGCTTATCTAATAGCTTTTCGAATTGCCTCTTATCTTCTGCACTATTATTACTCTCTTATTTATATGTATAAGTACAACCACAATCTCCTATTCGTTCTTTCCAATCCACGAAAAGAAAGTTAAAGTACCCGGATAGGAGAATAGTCCAGTCTTTGTGATTTCTATACATATCATTCCATTTTTCTATTATTGTGTCAAACTCTTTAGTATTAGGGGGTCTATATATTACTATGTTCATTAATTTTTCAGATTCAAATTCTACCACTATTAGTTCTCATTCTGAGTTACTATATTTCTCATATATTTTTCCTTGTTTTACGTCTTTCCCATATATTGTGGTTCCCCTTGATTCCTATTTTTTCTATCTGATCTATAAGTTTGGAACCCCTTTATTTGATCATCATTACCAGTTTCTTGTGAATACCAGGTTTCACTTATATTCATTATATCTATTTTCTTTTCAATTTGGGTTAGTTCTTCTAAGAACTCTATTTTTCTTTTTGAGTTACTCGTAACTCAACCCTGCGCATTCATCACCATGATAGTTTGTGTGTTATCCCCTTCATTTAATATGGGTAATGATAAAGATTTTCCCATGCCTCTTTCCTGTTCTGGTATGTTGTTCTTTTCTTCATTTCCAGAAATTCTGACATTAAAAAATCCAACTTTTCCAATATATTTGATCTTCCTTCGTCATAATTATTCATTTTGTGTAAGAATCTGCAATTTTCTCCATATCTGCACCATCCCTTAGCATCGTATATACAGCCCTTGTCTCTTGCACTGTATCTTGAAGTTAATGCTTCCATATTCTTTGCTGACATTCCATAGCGCAGTGATGGCTTGTTTTTTTCCTCACCTCATGTTCTTTGTTCCTTTCTTTATTTGTTTCTTTTCTATTTTGGATTTTATTATTTAATTGATTTTGATTCATGGCTACAGGGTGCATATATTTACATTTTTTTTGTTGAACTTACATCCTTTTCCTTCCTTTAGGTTTTTGCATATTTTTGGATCTAGATCTCTGCATTCATCCTCATAGCTAGGTATGCACATTTACCATAGATTTCATAATTGTGGCATGCTTTTGGATGTTTGTAGTAACATCTTTCACCAAATCTGCAATTCCCTCTTTTCAAAAGGGTGCAGACTTTTTCTATCTTTTCGATTTTTTCTTGCTCTCTCCCATCAGTATGCAGATCTGGGTAAAGCCTCTTCGGGATTTTATTTTGTGTTGTCATGTCGTAATTTATTTCTTCGCATGTATGCTGCTTGATTGCCTCATATGTAGTATCTATGAGTATCTCTGCATCCATACTCTTGTCCTGCTCTTTGTTTTCATTATTTTTTTCTGTCATTTCTGTTTTGTTTTCTTCTTTTCCATTTTCCTCTTCTTCTTCTTCCTCATCTTCTTCATCCTGTACTATTTGCACATTAAGTCTTGATTTAATAACATTGTCTATCCATGAGAGACATGTTGAGCAAAATACTCTTGTATCCTTACTCGTATTTTGCTGGACTTCAGCGCATTGGGGATGCGTGGGTATGTTGCATGCATAACATTTCCTGATCAGGTTTTATGGATTTACTATGTTATACCACACCTTACACAGTTTGCATGCTTGTAGGCTTCTTTTTCCTATTGCATCAATTAGTATATTCACAATGTTCACCTTATTCATTTTCTTTGTCGGAATGTGTTGACTGATGTAAAAAAAAATTTATAAGTCTCTAGACCACTTGAATTTTATTTTGAATGCCTTCAATTATTTTCGTGATATTTTCTGCTGATTTATTTCAGTTTGAAGGATCATATTCATCCAATATGTCAATGAATACTTTTGTATCTTTTTGATTAGAGCTGTTATTGATCTCATAGATGAGAAATGCCAGCTCCCTTCCTGCTAACTCATCATATTGCATATCTGCAATGATAGCAAGATTTCGCCATCTCTTGCCACAGTTGGACAGGTTCGAGCTTTGTTAGAGGAGATGAATTATCTTGTAATTCCATTTGGGTGTGCGTTATTCATTAATTATTTAAGGCCTGATATTCGTAAGATTAAACTTTACCTTTCTAGAATTAGCAAGAACTACCATACACACACACACACACACACACACATATATATATATATATATATATATATATATATATATATATATATATATATATATATATAACACGTATATATGTATGTATATACGTATATATAAATATATATATTTTCCAATAAAGCACATAAATACAATATCCTCCTTTATTAATGCCAAGTACTAATTATCAAGGCAGAATTCTTCTAATTGGTTTTATTGCCCATAATAAAAAAAGATCCGTATTATTGTAAAGAATAATTATATTTAGAGAATGATGAGTGAATCCCAAATGCAGTATAGTTATTCAATCACGTAGTGCGAGAAATTCCTGGAGGAATCCCAGAGTGTGCACCGCGTTTGAAGAGAAAATGAATACCACCTGAGGGAGATTAAGTTCGCCGGTTTTCAAAAGACCTGACTCGCTTTCCGCCGCCCGAGAAGATGGAGTGGGCTCGTGACCTTGTTTGGCTCAACCTTTTGTGTCCTGGTGCTAAGCCACCTGAAGGAAGAGCATGCCCGCAAACAAAGAAGTTGCCTGTGAAAGTCTTGACATGTTATTTTAATATTTTACGATTCATACTGATTTGTTTTAAAAGTGTGTCATGTTTGCTTTTAACTGGATGGGAGACTGTGGCATCTAACTTAAGTATATCTTAGTTTTACCTGACCACTGAGTTGATTAACAGCTCTACTAGGGCTGGCCCGAAGGATTAGCTATTATGACGTGGCTAGGAACCAGTTGGTTACCTAACAACGGGACCTACAGCTTATTGTGGGATCCGAACCACATTATATCGAAAAACGAATTTCTGTCACAAGAAATAAATTTCTCTGGTTCCGCGTTGGCCGAGCCGAGAATCGCACTTCGGACCACCGGATTGGTAGCCGAGCGCGAAATCCACTCGTCCAACGAAGAACTCGGGCACCTAACTTAATAAGAGTGAATGAACGTATGTGACAAGTCCAAGTTTCCTATGTTACATGCTGCCACTCGGCATCTAACAGACAACCTATGTTACGTTATTAAATATCTTGAATTTCGAGTAAGCCACCTTCTTGTCTCCTTATGGGCGTATTCTGGTAGTTTGCAACTGTGCATTTTAAACCACCTTCGATCCTGGCATGGGACGATATGACAGGAAATGACCTATATAAAAATAAAATAGCTTAGATTGTGACATATATATGCATAATACACATACACACACACACACACACACACACACACACACACACACACACACACACATATATATATATATATATATATATATATATATATATATATATATGTACGTATATATATATATATTATATATATTATATATATATATACATATATCATATGTATATATATATATTATATATATATATATCTATTATATATATATATATATGAATACAGCCAGTGGGATCTTCAGGAACTGGGGGCTGGCGTATCTTTGTCCCCTACTTCTCAGAAAAGTCTTTTGTAACCTTGAATTCATATTCCCTTTTAGTCTTTCATCCACGATATGAATGGATGGTTTATGTTCGTGGGTTTCCTTATGTATTCGAGAATCTTGCTAGGAAAGCCATTTTCCTATAGTCATTGCCATCCTCACTGAGCGTGGAAACGGTGCTCAGATTATGAAATTAGAGAAGAAAGGATTGTTATCTTCGTTATACTAAAATGGATGCGAAGACAAGGTTGGTCAAATATATTATCCTTCTTCCCTTAGACAGTCAGTGCAAAATTTGCCCTCTCAAATGGAAGTGAAAAGTATTCGTTTCTTAAGTCTTTAAAGTTTGATCGTTTAATGATGGATTTTTATAAAGTTTTAGCGCCCGGTTTTTATATGTAAATTTTGCACCATAAGTGTTAATCTGTTGCTAATGGGTTTTGTTGTGAGACAGATACCATGACGAGACAAAACCACAAAACAAGGAGCAATGCGACGATTCTTCATTTTATGTAAATATCATGTCTCAACTAAGCTAGACGGGAGGAATGTAAAATACAGTAATCACCGGTGTATTGTGCGTATTATTTTCATGACAGGGTAAAGCTTCTCTCTTTCCAGAGAAAATCTAGAGTGGACAGGAAAAATTTAATTATTGACGATTCCTCTTTGTCTTTTAATGTATAAATAAGAGTTATTTGATTATATATGCAAACCAAATGTCAAATTCATTTTCTGTGCCGCATATAGGGTCTACTCTATAGCCCTGTAAGAATTATAATCCAAACATGATCTATTTTCAAAGATAATATAAACAGGATCAAGACTTGTATACAGCACATGTAGCTCACTGGAAGTTGTCTCAGTCTCATAATATTTTAAAGTATAAATGTGACAAATTTTTCAGTTTCATTATTTCCCGTATGTTATTGCTAAAATACATTCAACTGTTGTTCATTGAAGATCAACAATTATATAATTAATTGTATTTCTGAAGAAAGTTGAAAACTGAACACAGACTCCCGAAAACCTGAAGAGAGTTCTTCATCAAACAAGCAGAAAATGCGTCGAAGTTTCTTCAGGACAATAGTTTTTTTCTACTGTATGAAACTCGCTGCCACGGCCCATGAAACTTTCAGCCATGGCCCGGTAGTGGCTTTTGTTGTTGGCACCATAGCGGTGCCAGCGCACGATCATGGTTAACTTTAAACTTAAATAGGATAAAAACGACCAGGATAGAGGGTTGCAAGTTGGTATGTTTGATGACTGGAGGGTGGATGATCAACATACCAATTTGCAGCCCTCTAGCCTCTGAAGTTTTTTAAGATCTGAGGGCGGACAGAAATAGTGGGGATGGAAACACAAATAGCCATCTCAGTAGTTTTCTTTTACAGGATTCTAAAAAGGAAAAAAAAGAAAGTACAAGTCTGGGTATCTTGAGGTAATTCCACATTCTGCTGGTAGTTGTGCCTCCTTGCCTTTGCAATATAAATAAATGCCATATTATTTTTATTAATATTATTAATAGTAGTAGAGGTAGTATTAGTCATTATCGTTAAAGGAGCGTACTGTCTGTAACAGCGTAGATATTGCTAACAACATTATTATGAAAAAATACTCATAGTACCACGAGTCTTGAAATGGAGAGACAAATCTACGGTTACGTTTATGTAACATATTTAAAGATGTAAATATATCTACATATACATAACTGTGGATTTCTTTCTCCAAGATAGCTGTTAACAATACTCTCATGAGATGACATTATTCTCAGCTTGTATTCATAACTTTTCAGGAAGTTTCATTACCCACCCTTCCCCTCTTTCTCAACGCCGTTAATGATATCCTGGAGGAGCTGTCAAAGGCTCCAGATTCTGATCGAAGTTTTTCGGGATTTTGTGTTCCTTATGAAGTAATTAAACATCCAGAGACTCCTGCTCATCAACTTCATCTTAAGGTTTTCCATCAGGATCAATAATCAATCTTCACGGCTGGAAGATCGAGGATCCTCTCTCTCTCTCTCTCTCTCTCTCTCTCTCTCTCTCTCTTTCTCTCTGCTCTCTCTATCTCTCCTTCTTTCGCCTCTCTCTTTCTCTCTCTCTCTCTCTCTCTCTCTCTCTCTCTCTCTCTCTCTCTCTCTCTCCCCTATTATTGCCCTGATATACTTTTAAATCTCAAACAGGATAGATTTAAGTTCGAAATACTTGACAGATATTTAATTAGATGTTATTTTGGAAAGTAAGCAATGCACGATGACTAAGTCAAGAATACGTAATATCATAATAATGATAATAAGAAAACATTATTATTATTATTATTATTATTATTATTTTATTATTATTATTATTATTATTATTATTATTATTATTATTATTAACAAGTTTTATATGAAGCTAACTAAATTTGCTGGGTTTCTATAATGTGAAGACAGTTTTCCATAGAAACCACCACTTCCAAGTAATGATTGAAAATATGGAGTCATTGTGATCTTAGAAGTGAATAACAGCATGTCAGATAGTGAAACACGTAAAGGCTTTGGCTAAATCAGTCTTGATAAAACTAGGTATTCTTTCGAGTGCTCCAAGTACTTTTCCCTAAATCAGCTCCTTTAGAATACGTTTTACTTATTCATTCTTGCTTGTAAAGTATATCTAGTAGGCTGTCTACACTTCTTCAGTTTTTTTATTAAATTGAGTCAGTGGTTTGCCATCTGACCAGTGGTAAACTATAGCTACCAACTCGGGTCTGCCTCAGCTCCGTCTATGGACTCCTTGCATAGTGTGTGTGATGAGTGGTGTACCCAAAGTCACCAAAACTGATGGTGCTAGGCGTTACATCCTATTCCGACGTTCGGACAAAGTACCTTCATTCTGCAAACTTGCATAGGCCCAGTGCAGTGGGCCAGGCCAAACCTAAACATGGATTTTAGTACCTGGAGATTTTCATTGCATATATAAACAGAAAAAAATATGAGGAAACATGGTAAGGTATTACGAAAGATTTCTCTGGCAAAAATAGGTGCACGTTCCCTCTGAAGATGCAAAATGCAAATCATCGGCAATCTCTCCATTCATTTTCAAAATGTTCAACCTGTTTCATTCCTTTTACTGTCCCTCCGTTCATTTTCTCTTTCTTCCATCTGGTTTTCCAACCTCTCCTAAAAGTTGCTTCATAGTGCAACTGCGAGGTCTTCCTCTTTTACACCTCTAAGCCCTTCTGTACTCTCAATTTCCCTCTCATAGGTCCCAGCACTTGGCCTTTGGACTGAATCTGATACTCCAATTCCCTATTACATAGAGAACCCATTGACCCGCCATTCCTTACGAGTTACGACACAATGGCGCTCTTTATTATCCAACTGAATGTTTTTCTATTGTTCTCAGTCACTGAGAAATTGATCAATGACTATTATCAG
>NC_087200.1:110269000-110276500 GCF_015104395.2 Macrobrachium nipponense | reverse complement strand
GACAGCAGTCTCTGAAATATAGTACTTTTCTCTCTACATTTTGGTGTTTTTATGGGCTCCTTTTATTAGATATATATACATATACAACACCTGTCAAAATGAAAATTGTCATTACCCCCATCAAATGCAAAATTACTCCCAGTGGGGTAATTTACCCCTATTTTGGAACCGCTGGAGACTATAACAATAAAAAAAAAAAAAAAAAAAAAAAAAAAAAACCACCGGCCACACTTCACAGAATAGAACCAGCATTCCTAGTGATTTTCTGAGTGCCCAGTGCGGATGGTGGAGCATTTGATCTGTCTGCTGTGTACCTTAACGCTTGCTTGACTCTGTGTAGACATTTTAAAAGATGAATTCAGTTGTTGCGTGAATTGGGAGTTTACCTAAGCTTTTTCATTGAAATGGGAGGGGTACCTAAGGCAACTTTCGGGAGCCTTAGCTACCCCTGCCCGGAAGACTTTATTTTTGCCCTAAAGATAACAATAGAAGAAACCCGTATATTTACCTTTTAACCCTAACAGACAACATATGCAGATATGTAAATAATAGCCAGGACAATACTAGAATTGTTTTCCAATATGCCAACACATTCAGAAATAACCTGATGAGAAACAACAGTCATAATAACCCCATAGTACCAGGAGTAGACGAAATACCATGTAAAGGCTGCAAAGGTAACTATTTCGGAGAAAACGGTAGAGGGTTAGAAACATGTTTAGAGGAACATAAACGGGCTTTCTCATTACATTCCCAAAATAGTGCAATAGTTATCCACGCATTCAATAACGATCATAGACCGGACTGGAATAGAACCAACATCATTCACAAAAGTAAGAACGTCAACCTAAGAAGATGAGTTGAAGGTGCCGCCATGAACATGAGAGAATCATTAAAGGGAAACAAGTCGCTCATGAACGAGGAGCCACTCGTCAAAGTGCCTCATTGGCGTGATCGGTATGGTCATGGCCTGCCACCTCGGTGGCCGCGAGTTCGATTCTCAAGCTTTCCACTGAGGGGTTAGAGATGTGTATTTCTGGTGATATAAGTTCACTCGACGTGGTTCAGAAGTCACGTAGAGCCGTTGGTCCCGTTGATTAATAACCACTGGTTCCATGCAACTTAAAAACAACAGACAAACAAACAAACAAAACCACTCGTCAACTTCTATATCATCAAAACATTTATTAAAGATTATAATGTTAAGACACGCACTGTCTTTCCTTCGTCTGATGCTGCCGTTATCGCTCACATCACCCCTTAGACACCACATCACAACCGGGATTTCGAGAATGTCGCAGCTAACGATGAATCACATCCAGAAGGACAACAACAAATGAGGAGATCAAGAAGGATGGATAGCCACGTGAAACAAGAGTAGAGAGAAGCAATCACCCAGTTGGATAGTGTTCCGTCCCGCTTGTCGCCTCGTCCGTATAAGAGAAACACATTGTCGAGGTGGTCCATAGGTTCTCACCGTAAAACTGGAGCTTGCTTGTTTTTTTTTTTTTTTTTTTTTTTTTTTTATGATTTCAGTTAGACTGAAGATGAACGCACGACAGGGTTTGAAAGCTCTTGTAACTTGTTTTTATATATGTAAAATCACCATAATTCACAACCGAATGAACCAAACAAAAACTTCTTTTTCTTATAAAGATGGAAAAAGCAACCCACAAAATTACTGAGTACAACTTGTCTACTTATAAGTATTTGCATATTATTTTACTCAACACTCGAGTACTTTCAGGCTCCGTCTGTGACCCTTTCTCTAGAGATGTGTAAGTCTGACAACCTACACATCTCTTGAGAAAGGGCAACAGATAGGGCCTAAAAGTACTCGAGTGTTGAGTAAAATAATATGCAAATACTTATAAGTAGACAAGTTGTACTCAGTAAATTTGTGCGTTTCTTTTTCCATCACCACTGAATAATATTGTGGACGTGATATATTGTTATTATTATTGCTGTTGTTTTTATTGTATTACTATTTTATTATTATGATTATAATTTTTTATTGTTTTTCTCATTAATTTTATTGATATTATTGGGATTGGCCTCTTTGACATTTCGTGGGTAAATGTTTATACTACTACTACTACTACTACTACTACTACTACTACTACCTACCTAAAATTGACTGTTTAATAAATAATTCAGAAAAGTAATATCGTAATAACTGACAATTTTTCGTAATCCATGATCTAAATATATTTTTACAGCACATATTGCTTCATCTTTTAAATGTTTACCCATATTACCAGTATTATGTAAAACTATTTATAATCCCCTTACCAGTTGTGGCACTAGTGCTACAACTATACCTAATAGTACGACGTAGGCCACTGTCGTATTTAGTTTTATAATGCCATTTTTATAAGTTTTTTGTTTCCCGTTTTTATCTGTTCCTTTGCCTCTCCAGAACAACCATTTATCAAGGGCCTCTACCGTGATTTTCAGTGCAAGAGTGAAAATGGAAATGGCTGACGGCTTTTGTTGACTTTCCTGATACGGGAATTACAAGCTTCCCAGTTTTATAAAACCTTTATATTGCACCAGCCGTTTTGTTTCCTGAGCAATGGCTCTCTCTCTCTCTCTCTCTCTCTCTCTCTCTCTCTCTCTCTCTCTCCACACACACACACACATATATACATATATATATATATATATATATATATATATATATATATATATATATATATATATATATATATATATATATATATATATATATATATATATATATATATATATATATATATATGTATATATATATATATATATATATATATATATATATATATATATATATACAGACACACATGTATACACACATACACCTCACCCCAAAACATTCCTGAGAACAATAAGTTCAATGCCCGTACAGCCACGCCTTCTGCGGGAAAAGAAGAGTTTGAAAAATATATGAATGATTATGCACGCAAATGTGAAATTATGTAATCACTTGCATAAACACGCAATATCTACTGTAGGTTGATCACTCGGTGTAATTATTATTGTTATTATTATTCAGAAGATGAACCTTATTATATGGAACAAATGCACAGGGACCATTGACATGACTTCCAGAGAATATGGTGTCCATTAGGGAGGAGGTAAGGGGAAATGCAGAAAGAAGAGATCTCGCTTAATAAAACAGAAAAATGAATTAATAAGTAGACAAAAAGTGTATTAAAAGCAAGAATAGTATTAGAGTAGTAATGCATTGCATCTTCGCATGAATTTTTGAAGTTCCAATTGCACGACATCCTCAGGGAGAGAGACTGTTCCGTTCCACAGTCCGAAGGTGTAAGGGTCTAAGACAGGATCTCTCAGCAGCGTATCATTCTTACAGTATTTATTAGGTGATGTTAGAGTCGATAGCGCTTAGGTAACTGAGGTTTGTAGGAAAAAGGAAAAAAGATATGGATAGGAAAAGAATGCGACAAGATTTCTTTTTAAAATACGAAAAGTTAAGATTGATTAGGTTGACGAAGGAAGAATTCCTCGAGGAGAGAATTTCTTGCCTTGGCGGTTTGGGGTAAGCAACTCCGAACAGAGCTGACTGGAGACAGATGTGGGATTTGCGACCCACCTGGTGTCACGTGACCTCATTATTTTGTGTTATAATCCTTTCATGACTGAGGCATGAAATTAATCTTCACAACCTTCACGTATTTTGTAATAAGTGTTACTATTGTAGCTTAACTTGCAAAATCGTTGTGTAAGTATTGCTTTATGTAAGTAATGCATGGAGCAATACGTTTTTTGTTAAAGCTTCTGTAATATGAATCATTGTTTGTCTTAAGAAAGCAAGATTCGAATAGAAATTAAAATTCCCGTTGTTTGAAGACCGCTCTATTTCTCTCGAATACCAGAAGGAGTTGCAGAGGCTGCCAAGTGCGTGTGGAAAGGAGATTTTGCATCTGTTCTTTAAACTTTAAAGGTCCTTTACTTATGGTTTCAGATAAAAATGAGTTCTATGCTTCAAACATAGAATTTAAGGTAACTCGTGCAACTTAGATAGCGTACTTTTGATTTGGAGGTTTTGTAATTTTATTGAACGTAAACTATGGATTTTATTTAAGCTGTAAGTCATGGAACAAGAAAAACAAAAATAAATCATCTGCTCTCGCGAAGGCATGGATGAGAAAAAAGGTATATATATGTGTGTGCTTATATATATATATATATATATATATATATATATATATAGTATATATATAAGCGAATACCACTGGAAAATGATAGTCAGAAAACCAAGAGCTTTCGTCATAGTAAAGTCGAAAGCTCTTGGATTTCTGACTATCATTTTCCTGTGGTATTCGCTTATAATGAAGTCACGTGCATCTACTGT
This sequence comes from Macrobrachium nipponense, assembly GCF_015104395.2. Lineage (NCBI taxonomy): Eukaryota > Metazoa > Arthropoda > Malacostraca > Decapoda > Palaemonidae > Macrobrachium > Macrobrachium nipponense. The sequence goes on along the minus strand of NC_087200.1, from coordinate 110,272,146 downwards.
GATCTTTTAAACATATATATATATATATATATATATATATATATATATATATATATATATATATATATATATATATATATATATATATATATATATATATATATATATATGTGTGTGTGTGTGTGTGTGTGTGTGTGTGTGTATATATATATATGTATACATATTATATATATATATATATATATATATATATATATCTATATATATATATATATATTATATATATATACTATATATATATATATATATATATATATATATATATAGATATGATATATATATATTATATATATATATATATATATAGAGAGAGAGAGAGAGAGAGAGAGAGAAGAGAGAGAGAGAGAGAGAGAGAGAGATTTTGCTGTTTTCATGTAAGCTTACGTATATGCGGTCAATCGTAAGCGGCAGTCTGCTAAAGATACTTATTTTAGATTTTTTTCAGTATTTCTGTCCATACACCTATAAGTGCGCTTCTTTTACACCATACTTATTTGTGTATGTAAATACTGAATGTAGTAAGCTACAAAAAATATGGTGTTTCTAACGCTCACGTTTAGAAGGCTTTTCTTGACAGTCTCCAGCCCATAATTCCTCCATTTACTTGAAATTCGCCGGAGGACAAAATAAACTAGTCTTACATTTACTCAGCGTGTCGCAGGGAGGCTGCAGGTTAAACAGTGTCTGTTCCAGTGTTCAAGAGGGATTTTGGTGGGTCGTCGAAGGACGGCTCGAAAATACATTTCAAAGTAAAATCTACAAAATGCAAAAGGGAATGCTGAGACAAAGGATGAGAGGAAAAGGGTAAACGAAGAAGAGGTAACCATAACCGTTGAGAATTTTGTTTCATTGATCATGTTTCCCTTCACTGTCTTTTATACAAAGAAGGATGTGTAAGGGCAGACGTCTCAATTTTTTTTTTTTTTTTTTTTTTTTTTTGTGGGGTGGGTTGATGAGAACCTTCTTGTCTTCCTTCCTAGGCTGTTGAGTAAAGGTACTGGGAGCGTTCAGCAGTAAAGCAGTTTTCCGCTTTGTTCAGCTGAAGCTTTCACGTTTGAGCACTTCAACTGACCCATCGAACTTATTGATAAATGAATAAAAAGGCGAAGCAGTCAAAAAATGAAGTTTCGAGTTAAACCGAATTAAAAAGGAAATTTTCCAGTTAAAAACGTGTGCGGTATAAATTAATTGCAAACAGTATCAGGCTGGAATGACCGATAATAGAAATCCAGCAGTCCAAAATAGCAGCACATAAGGTCAAGTTGACAGGATCAAGAACTGATGTCTGTGCATTTACGAGATATAATTACTAATGGCTATAACAACAATTTCAACGGAAAAACTAAAGGCTTCCTTGTGTAAGTCTTCACTATTCTTCCTTTGGCAGTCCTTGTCTTGGATATTTAACAAATCATTCCTTTTAACCATTCCATTGGAATCTTTCTGTCATCCAGACGTATCTTACACACCCTGGTCAACCATTCAACTACATTTGCCACTGAGCCTGAGCGAGCATCTCACTTGCAGTCTGATCAACTCATGCTGCTTCTCTATTATTCAGCATCTAAAATGTTTTCCTTGCAGGTTCAATAGTCACTTTAACAAACATTCAAAATTAACACAAATATCCCCATCCCGTGTGTCATTCATATCTGCCTTATTTTCCTATTCTTCCTTTTCAACATATCTTCAAAATACTCCTTCGATGGATGCCCGCATTCTCTTCAGATATCATCTCTCTCCATTTACTCCTTTTATCCTAAGATTCATTTGGTCATTAACCTCTCTCTGAGTCTACTGCACTAAAAGGCAACTTCCTTTTTTCCCAAAAATATAAAGTATTACATTATATTTACTTCAGCATTTTAATTGTCTATGTTTTCCCTTACATTTTTTCTACTTCCTACTCCGTCCACTTGTATATCTGCGTATGATCCTTTTTTAATTAAATAAATCTTGCATATCCATACTGAACCTTTTCCGTTGATATTTATCTCTTTAATGCCATCAAACACTGCCTGCTCCTTCAGTTACTCCATCCTCGAATTGTGTATACATCTCATAACCCGTTTTGCGACAATATATTTTGTGGATTTACTTCTTTGGAAACAGTTTACCCAATTTTCAAGTCTTTCCAAATATTTCTGAAAGACTTTCCATTCTCTTCCATTTTAACAAACCAGTTATGCCGACTCTTCTGTCAGTTTAGTACTCTGTATGTAATTCACCGATCACTACCATCTTGTCAACAGTCCTCATATATATATATATATATATATATATATATATATATATATATATATATATATATATATATATATATATATATATATATCTTAAGCGCACTGGAATGATAGTAATTAAAATTATGGCGCAACAGACTCTGTCTCGAACAAGATGGGAAAGTACAACAGCACAGTCTCAAGCGTTTATGGAAACTTTAAGATATCAGCGAATCCTTCGGGTCGTGGGACGGAAAAGCAAATCGCTGTCGGACTTCTTCAGAGACGAGAGCGCGGGTGCGCATTTGACCCAGCTGCTGTCATGTGATCGTGACGTCAGAAAAATCCGGTCGTGTGTGTTTGTTTGTGCATCAAACAGGGCGTGTTCATGGAAGGTTCTAGAACCGTTAGAAGACTAGCGTTCGTGCGTACACCCATCAGGGCGCGTGAAAACGTAATATATTCCGAAAGTGATGGGAAAATGGGGCATTAGACTGCAGACTTTTAGTGATTACCAGTGAGGAAAGCCCAAGGGGAGGCGCACAGAAGATTCATCAAGAAGCCGGATTCGGTTTGTCACCACAGAAAATGAATTCTCTAATTGACAGTTATGTTTAGGAAAATACTGATGAGGTTTTTGAACATGAGATAGTGTGTGACAAAAATGTTTTTTAATCAAGGTGACTAATCGAGGAGTAATTGTGTTTTATGGTTTTGGGATTTTCAATTCATTTTCCTTGTTTTTCTTGTCAGTTCTTTTGGGGGAAATAAAGACTCTATTTTTGTATCTCAGAGTTTGGTTTTAGCCTAGACCTGATAATTTGGTTTACCTGCAGAGATGCCGAGGAATTGTGGATGATTGAAGTTAGGTTACGTTACCAATTAGTGATATCTCTCCTATTTTACTAAACAGGGTCAAAGAGA
>NC_087200.1:110244000-110264000 GCF_015104395.2 Macrobrachium nipponense | reverse complement strand
GGTGTCCAATGGTATTGCAACATCAATGAGTGATACTTTCTTCTTGATTTTGTCAATTATTATTATTATTATTATTATTATTATTAGCTGCAGCCAGGCAGCCAATGAAAAAGAAGCTCCCCACCCACGAGCCAATGAAAAGGCAGCGGCACGACGGCCCCCGCTGCGCCACCGCAATATAAGCAGCTGGACTCACCTTCTCACTTCAGTCCTTCACCCACCTCCGCCCAAGAGGATGTCTGAGGTTTATTCAGACGAAACGTCCGGAAAGAATAGAAAGAATAGAAAAGAAATAGAATTTAACATCAATTCTATTTGTAATAAACTCTACGGGATATACCCGAATATTTGACTACCCCAACTGAAATTTTTACCAATAAAATCCAATCGTTCTACCTAATTGAGATATGTCAACCTTCGGTGCGTTGCTCACCAGTTTAAGCGACAATTAGAAAGCAATAATTAGAAAAATAGAGAAGAACCTGTATAAAATTAATGCAGCTGAGGCAGCAATAACTTTTAATAAAACATGTTTAAAAAAGGTTTACTTCCAGCATAATATTATTATTATTATTATTCACAAAAGACTCATAATAGCACCAGTCTCTTAAACGGTGAAGAAATTCACATTGGTGTAAATGTACGTAAATATATATTAGAGAAATATACGCAAGCGAGAGCTTTCGAGAAGCAGCTCGGTTGAGAAGAAGAATCGAGCCGATTCTCGAAAGCTCCCGTATGTATAGACATTTCCAATATATTTCCATTTACACCATTTACACCACTGTGGATTTCTCCACCCAGTGCTCCGTTATGTTGCTAGTGCTCATAATCTTGTGATTCTTCCTCGGGCTTCGGATTTCAATTTAGTAACTTCGATTAATAATGAAACACAATAGAAACATCAGAGGAGAACAAAAGTTCCAAATTACCAGATATGTCTAACTCATTCCTCCCAACAAGGGCAAAAACAAATGAAAACCAGTAAAAAATGCGCCGAAGTTTCTTCGGCGCAATCGAGTTTTATGTGCAGTGGCACATGAAACTTTTAGCCACGGCCCAGCGGTGGCCTGTCCTATACCGTTGCGAGACGCACGGTCATCGCTAACTTTAACCTCAAATAGATAGAAAAAATACGGAAGCTAGAGTGCTGCAATTTGGTACGTTTGATGAGTGATGGGTGGATGATCTACATGCCAATTTGCAACCCTCTAGCCTCAGTAGTTTTTAAGTTCTGAGGGCGGACATGAAAAGTGCGGTCGAACAAACAACGCCATCTCAGTAGTTTTCTTTTACAGAAAACTAAAAAGTTCTCGCTGCTGGTCAACAGGAATTCTAATAATATTGGTCTCACAATTATGGTCAGCACACCTCGAGTTGAGTTCTAGTGCGCCTACTTTTTGAAATTTACATATGTCCGAATTTGAGTTTATTATGATGTTGAATGGGAAAAGTTTCATGTTCCATAATTTGAATTAATTTTCTCGTAGATGAAATCCTTAATTTTTTTTACTTATTATACCATTAGTGTACTTAGGTTTATTGTTTTAAAAGACTATCGAAGACTGGTTTGAATCAGTTATTAAAAATAAAAGTTACCAAATTACGAAAATTTTAAATGAGAAAACTAAAGCCAAATCTACGGTAATTCAGTTATTATTTTTTTTCGGTCTATTACAGTATTTCCATTTGACTGGGTGCTTTTGTAGTGTGGGGTTCTGGGTTGCATCCTGCCTCCTTAGGAGTCCATCATTTTTCTTACAATGTGTGCTGTTTCCATGAGCACACACTTTTGCATGAGTCCTGGAGCTACTTCAGCATCTAATTTTTCCAGGATCCTTTTCAGGGATCTCGGGATCGTGCTTAGTGTCCCTATGGTTATGACTGTTTTTATTTCTATTTTCAGGTCTTGATACTTATCAATTTTTTCTTTCTCATCTACTCTGGTGTCCCATGGTACTGCGATATCAATGAGTGATACTTTCTTCTTGGTTTTGCCAATCAACGTCACGTCTGGTCTATTTGCCCGTATCACTCTATCTGTTCTGACACCATAGTCCCAGAGGATCTTTGCCTGATCGTTTTCCATCACATCTTCAGGTTGGTGCTCGTACCACTTATTACTGCAAGGTAGCTGGTGTTTCTTGCACAGACTCCAGCAGATGGCTTTTGCTACTGAATCATGCCTCTTTTTGTACTGGTTCTGTGCAAGTGCCGAACATTGGCTTGCTATGTGGTTTTATGGTCTCCTTTTTCATATTGCACTTTTTGCATATGGGTGAGATGTTATTTCCATCTATCGTTCTTTGAATATATCTGGTTCTTATGGCCTGATATTGTGCCGCTGTTAGCGTTCCTTCTGTTTCCTTCTTGACTTCTCCCCTCTGTAACCATTGCCATGTTTCATTGCTGGCCAGTTCTTTAATTTGTCTCATGTACTGTTCGTGCATTGGTTTGTTATGCCACTCTTCCGTTCTATTTGTCATTCTCCTGCCTGTATATTTCTGGGTCTTCGTCTACTTTTATTATTATTATTATTATTATTATTATTATTATTATTATTATTATTATTATTATTTTACAGTCAGATGTAATGGAGTAATCATTGGCCTTGAAGCCTTTTAATTGCTATGGACGATTAACCAGTTATTGCAGTTGTTGATAGTAGATGTTGGCTTTTTGTTATTATTAGTGGGGAGTTGAATTACTATTATTACTGATGTACAAAGTAATTGCTTTGTCTAATTGTGTTCTGTCGACAATTTAGTTTATATTTCTTGTAAATGTACTGGTATTAATGGTATCCTTTTTGAACTGGTATGATTTACAAGCGTCTTCCTATAGACCGAACCCAAGATCGTTTAGTCCAATTCCCTGTCAAGTTGAAGGTCTAACTAATTTCTTATTTTTTTCCTGCATAATTCTCCCTTCATTCCTGGTGTCGCACTCAGTTTCCTAACTCGGTAGCTCTCTGAGCCGGACACTTTTACCATGACCTAAGGTTTTATCGGATTCAAGGTCGTCTGATAACCTAGTATAACTTTCATTCCATTCTTGACACTTTTCTAAAATTGATAGGGTACTTCATTGCCGAGCCAGATATATTTTGATTCTTACACAACGCAATTGAATTTGCGTCACGCTTAAGGCCTCAAAGGTTTTTCATGTTTTTGTTAAATGTAAGTTTTCGGAATAGCAGAACTTTATATTCACTGCATTGAAGAACTGGTAAAGCGAGAAAAGTTCTAGTTAGTGTAACTACTTAAAAAAATCGTAAACCAAAAAAAAAAAAAGTAAAAACAGACTGATCTCAAAATACCGGCAATCATTAGCATTTTTATCTAGACTTGGGTTAATTCCCCTTTGAATAAGTACTAGTAAAAAGTATTGTATCGACGTAGAATTATTTCTGAAGTGTTCTTTGGTCATTCTTATTATTATTATTATTATTAGATCATTTTTTTTGTTATTGCTATTATTATTCTTAGTATTTTTATCCTGACTTTAGCCTTTAATATCTTAAACACTCTTGACAACTGTTACAGAGTAGTGAAACTGACAGGACAGTAGGCCTATGATGAGAAACAGTTCCATACACAGGAACAAACAGAATATCTAAAGTGTTGTACTTTCGTCCACCAAAAATAAATTGCTGCTGGTATGCCTCGTGTTAAGTTTAACGTATCTTAGACAGACGTCATAGGACAAATCTTACTCTTAGAGGATGATGATGAGAGGGTGGGAATATATGCACTGCTAAATGTAAAGGAGAGAAACATATTATGATTCCTCTCTCTCTCTCTCTCTCTCTCTCTCTCTCTCTCTCTCTCTCTCTCTCTAAATATCGCAGGACTGAAACGGTCGGCAGAAGTGCAGAGAGGCGACCGTGGAGTTTTCTCATTGACCATGAAGACTTCATATGTCTCACTTCGTTGGTAAAGACGGGTGATTTCCAACGTTTATGGCCCATGTTTAAGTGTGTGTGTGTGTGTGTGTGTGTGTGTTTGCGTGTTAGGTAACAAAGCTCGCGAGTCTGGTAGCTTTGTTGTGGATCGAAGGCAAAATGCTCTCAACTTTCCAAGGCGATCTCTTGTGGGCCTTGTTCCAGTATATCACTAACTCAGACGAGGTAGGCTTATAGTTTTTTCCTGTAAGTCAGGTTTCATATGTAAATGAAGCCGTATACTTCGGGTACATTGCACATAAAACTTTATCACATTTTTTTCTTTTCATCCTATTTACATTCCCTAAAGTGATTAATAGTATAACTCAGTTCCTGCTTGTTACACTTTCCGTGTACGTAATATAGTGGCAGGTAAGGTACCAGTGATATGCGCTGTCTGCTGCTAACTGATACATTTAAAGAATATTCACGCAGGTCAAGGGGTCGTGAGAGCCACAATGTAGCTTCCTATCTCTGCCAGTCACAACAGGGATTAAGTTCAGACGTTTGTGTTTGTTCACAGACAGAAACATACATACAATTGAAGATTATAAGTACACGATCGGAGAGCTGGCATAACAATGCATACAGTGGTCATAAGTAGCCATTACTTTTAATAAAGTATGCTTGAGAGAGGGTCTGCTTCCTAAGTACAATAATAATAATAATAATAATAATAATAATAATAATAATAATAATAATAATAATAATAATAATAGAGATATTCGTACAAAAGGCATACGAGAGAAAGTACATTTTGGTTGTAGGTGTGTTCCGGTCCACACCCGTGGACACTGCAATATACACAAGCAACTTGTTTTTCATAAAATGAAATGTTACTTTGCACCTCTTTGTTATGTCTTTTGTATATGAAAAGTGTAATCATCTCCTGTTCCCGGCGAAACTAAGATGCAGAGTTGAGTGGGTTTTAAAGCGCCCATAATTCCTGTCTCTCCGAGAGAAGAAGAAGAAGAGGAAGAGGAGGAGGAGGAGGAGGAGGAGGAAGAAATAATTGAAAACAACAGAATTTTCAAGAGATCACTAGAGGAGTTGGACATTTGAAGTACACAGTCCTTGTTTTTGTAAAGAGAAAGAGAGTTTATATCACCTTTATTGCTCATTGTAAACAAGCAACTTCGGCTCAATCTAGTTTTATGCACAGCTTACAATGCTGTATGAAACTCTCAGCCACTGCCCAGTGCCAGACGCACGATCATGGCTAACTTTAAACATACATAAATTAGAAACTACTGTGGCTAGAAGGCTGCAATTTGGTATGTTTGATAATTGGAGGGTGGATGATCAACATACCAACTTGTAGCCCTGCAGCCTCGGTAGTTTTTAAGATGTGAGGTCGGACAGAAAAAGTGGGGACCGAAAACTAAAAATAAGAATCGAGAAACAGACAGACACAACAAGTTTAAAGTTCCCGTATTCTCGTGAGTTTGCAGAAAAGGAACAGAGACGGCGAGAGGGAGAGAGAGAGAGCGACGACAGTTGTCACCGGGAGATCTCTAGAATTCCCAAAACTGCCTCCTCCATCAGAATGCCTCCTTTAAATGAAAGCTCTCTGCTTGCATGGAGATTGCTCTGCTTGATGAGTTCGCTCTTGCGCTATCTTGCACCGTTCATTTTTTTATTTCTTTTATATTGTCCGCTTAGTTACCGGTTTTGAGAGATAGTGTTAGTATTTCGTAATCGTTTTTTTCTATCTTTGGATGCTTATTATTTTGCTAATTCTGGTGTTTGTGTTGTCACAGTTATTAATTCAAATTCTTTAAGAGTTGTTATTTCAGCGTCTCGCGTTGATTTTATTGTCTTCTTTCCAGTGACCTCTTTCCAATTTTAATGTGTTTCCGCTGCTGTCTTCGTTGGTTTTGCCAGTTTTTTCACTATTTTTTATGATAAGTTTTCAAGGTAATTTCGAATTTTGGCTGCCTTTTTCTATATTTATTTTTTATTCATCTTCCATTTTTTTATTATAACAGTAATGCGATTTCTAAACTCCTATGAAATGCTGGTTATTCCTACAGTTCTCCAGATTATAAAACTTATGAAATGGAAGTAAATTGGACACAATGCGTACAATACATACCATCAAGATACACCAGGTAAAATTATAATAAGGATAATTGGCAAAATCCACACCGTTGCTGAAGCAATTATAATGATGGTAATGACAGTACTAATTTGGAGAATAATAGTAGAAATATTAAAATTACAACAGTTAAAATCAGGTTGCATACAATTGACCAGCTTTGGACCTTAGGTGGTTAAAGAAGTCGTGTCCGAAGGACAAAATACAAAAAGGAAAATAAAAGCAAATATCAGTAATACAAATAACATTAATGGAAGTGATAATTATGATAATCATTAGCAATAAACATAGTAATAAACATAGTTTTTTACGATTAGTAATAAACATAGTTTTTTACGATTAGTAATAAACATAGTAATTTACAATTAGTAATAAACATAGTAATTTACAATTAGAATAATATGAAAATGATAATAATAACAGATTCTGATAAATTATAATAATAACAGTTGACACTTATGTTTATACTAACTGCTGTACCCTTCAGATTATGCAATCACTTTCAGAGGGTTTGTAAAATCTGTAAAGTTATTACATTATTTGTACCGAGTCAAAGAAGTTGTGAAAAATCCAAAGAGTTTGCTGTCAAGTTGCAAAATAATGAAGGGGTATGAAAAAGAGGGATTAAGGCCTCCTTAGAGTTGACCCTCGTATTACGGATCCTGACTAAAACCTTCCTGGGGGGAAAAGGGGGGAATCTGTGGTAAAAATTTGGTATCACTAGCTTTCATAGTCTGGGCGCGCATAACGAACATATATATTAGGGCTGTCGCCTTGGTATAATAAGGCGCCCCGTGAGGTTATGTTAGACCTGCGATATCTTCTGTGGTTATGACGACGGAGATGTTTCAACTCATGATGATAAATTCTAAGTTCTTTCAGTATCTTCTTTCTGATGTGAGGTTTCTAGTAGAAAACACGAAGTATAAAAATATCTCTATTCTCTGAGATTACAAGATGAAGATCAGAGGAAATTTGTACAGGTCTGCCAATGATGATGGCTGATTCAATTCTACATGATGAGGATCTGATAAAATTGGACAGGTCTTCTAATGGTGATGGCTTGATGACTTCTGCTCACAATCTCGTTTACAAATCATGAAGGAAGCAGATAGTAGCTCGAACATACGAACGTACACACAGATGACATAGATTACAAGTCACGTAGGCCGTTTGAGCTATATGTCACGGTGGTTGTCTCAAGCAGGAAGCTTGGAATACAGTTTACAAACAAATGAATGACCACAGGTGACGGCAACTAGACACTGACTCATTACAACACGTCATCTTAGCCTCTTTTATCGTATCTGGTCTGATCACATTCCTGCAAGCAAACTGGTTGACCTCTTGGGTCACTGGTTTTAATTAATCATAGTTTTAGTTTTTTATATATGGAATAACATTCCATATATTCTGCTTATGTAGCACTTACATAAATGCTTGGTCAGCTACAAAACCAACCACTGAATATTACTCAAGCTTGACTTGCATTTGACTTATAGGAGTGTGATACAGACACTATTGTGAATATATGTAGATATATAGAAAATACTTATTAGTAAAAAAAATTCATGGTGTACACAATACAGATTCGTGTAATAAGATATAAGACATATGCATATGATGATATTCGTAAATAATAATGATCACGTGATATATAATGATACAGTCTTTCACCTCAACTCATTAAGATACATATGCTACAGAAAATACTAATATACTCCTGATAATTGCATAACATAAAGATTAATATGATAAAAATCATATTTTAACTGATAAAAATCCTATATTAACTGATATATTAACTGATTTATTAATTGATATATTAACTAATATAGTAATTGATTCATTAATCCATATACTAACTGATTCATTAATCCATATACTAACTGATTCATTAACCCATATACTAACTGCACTTATTGGTAAGATAAAAGGTAACAGATTGATTATAGGCTACCTGATTTATTTATACAATTATATATATATAGTATATATATTATATATGATTAGATATATATATATATATATATCTATATATATATATAAGAAGGCATGGAAAGGAGCTGCTAGGAGAGACATCTGGTATCATATGGGAAGAAAAGGAGAGTTGGTGGTGGGATGAAGACATTGAGAAAGTAGTAAAAGATAAGAAGGAGGCAAAGAAAAGATGGGAAGAGTCACAGTCAGTGGAAGACAGAAATAGGTACAGAGAGAAAAACAAGGTGGTGAAAGAGGTGGTGGTAGCCCAAGCTAAGCAAAGTCGTATGATGAAGTGTATAATGAGCTGGGGACAAAGGAAGGATTAAAGAAGATGATCAAGCTATCAAAGGCTAGAAATAAGAGCACCAAAGATATAACACATATCAAACAAATAAAGGATCAAGAGGGTGTAGTGCTTAGAAAGGAGGAAGACATTGTGAAGAGATGGAAAGAATATTTCGAACAGTTGTTAAATGAAGAAAATAATAGACTAATAAGAGAGGATGGGCAAGTGAACATTGGCATGGTAATGAGGTTTTCTAGGCAAGAGGTACTAAATGCACTGAAGAAGATGAAGAATGGGAAGGCAACCGGACCAGACATGATCCCGGTGGAGGCATGGAAAGCATTAGGAGATGAAGGAGTGGATATACTGTACGATCTTATGATAAAGATCCTTGAACAGGAAAAGATACCAAATGAGTGGCGTGGGAGTATATTGATCCCAATTTTTAAAGGGAAAGGCGATGTCCAAGAGTGTGGTAATTATAGGGGCATTAAATTGATGTCCCACACTTTGAAGATACTGGAAAGGATGATAGATGCTAGACTGAGAGAAGAAGTACAAATAGGTAAAGAGCAGATGGGATTTATGAAGGGAAGGGGAACAACAGATGGTATATTTTGTCTGAGGCAAATAATGGAGAAATTCAGGGAAAGACAAAGGGACCTACATATGGTATTCATTGACCTTGAAAAGGCCTATGACCGAGTCCCGAGACAAGAGGTATGGAGGAGCCTGAGGGAGAAGATGGTGCCAGAGAAGTATGTGCGATTGATACAAGAGATGTACCGGAATGTATTTACCAGAGTGAGGAGCAGTGTTGGGGAGACAGAAGGTTTTGGGGTGAGAGTAGGATTACACCAGGGGTCGGCTCTGAGCCCATTTATCTTTAACATAGTGATGGATGTTATAATAGAGGAAGTAAGGGAGACAGTACCATGGAACATATTGTATGCGGATGATATTTTTTCTGTGTGCAGAGAGCAGGGAAGATCTGGAAGTGAAATTGGAAAGATGGAGACAAGTACTGGAGGACAGAGGAATGAGAATAAGTAGATCCAAGATAGAATATATGTGTACCACCACTGAGGGGGATGATAGAGAAAGTATTCAGCTTGGTGGAGAGCAAATAAGGAGAGTTGATAAGTTTAAGTATTTGGGATCTTTTGTTAACGCTGGAGGAAGTATGGAAGAAGAAGTAAAACATCGGGTACAGGCAGGCTGGAACAACTGGAGAGCGGCCTCGGGAGTTCTTTGTGACAAAAGAGTGCCGCTTAGGTTAAAAGGAAAATTTCACAAGACGGTGGTAAGAACAGCAATGCTGTATGGTACGGAAACAGCAAGCATGAGAAAAGCAGAGCAGAAGAAGATGGATGTGGCAGAAATGAGAATGCTTAGGTGGATGTCTGGGGTGACAAGAGTGGATAGGATCAGAAATGACTACATAAGGGGGTCAACTAAGGTGGTGGAAGTATCAAAGAAAGTGCAGGAGGGGAGGCTGAGATGGTATGGACACCTGTTGAGGAGAGATGAGGACCACGCTGGGAGACATACTATGGGGGTGGAGGTACAAGGAAGAAGAAAAAGAGGGAGACCACAAGAAAGAGATGGAAGGACTGTGTGAGAGGAGACTTAAATGAGAAGGGAATTGATGAGGCAGAAGCACAAGATAGAAATAGATGGAAACGGCTCATCCGAAACGGCGACCCCATATAAAAATGGGAACAAGCTGGGAAGAAGAAGAAGAAGAAGAAGATACATATATATACATATATATATATACATATATATATACATATATGTATATATATATATATTGATCATATAATTATGATCGATATATGTGCACTTTAAATAGATTCCTAGTGCGTACACGCACAGATATATTTCGATTCTGTTATTTACTGATACTTTATATATGGGATACATGGCCAAGGGTGTACCCACTACACATTTAACTAGCGTTTCGAACTACTTTTCGTCCATTACACAGTTCCAGACAACCACCTATAGCCAAATGAAATGGCCAATTCCAAATGGTTAAAAACAAGGGGAAATTGCCTGGGCAGGGTCCGACGTTCTATTTTGCGCCCATACTTGTCCTCTGCATCCTATGCCATACGAATACGTTCATCCCCAGCACGAGTCTTGCGCCAGCAAACGTAGAGTTGAATATCCTCTTGGTCGTAATTGTCAGAAGTATGTCCCTTTGTAGTCAGTTCCGACAGCCGCCAGAGCATTCCGCATTAAAAATGAGATTAACGCCGGGATACGGGTGTCAGTCCAAGAAGTCCACGAAATAAGCTTGTTCACTTATGATGGTGCTTATTCCCTTCTCATTGTAGGCGGTTGTTACTTCACTGCAGTCGTCCGCAGCAACGAACAGGTTTTGAAGTTGTAGATGATCTGTCCGGGCATGCGATATAAACTCTTGTACTGCAGGGTACTGTAACCAGGTTCTGTTAATCAGCCTGTAAGTGAAATTATACTTGTCACAAGGGCAAAGTAAATTCAGACGACATCCAAATACGGGCGGGAGAAAGCCGTTAAGGACTAGGCTTAACCCACATGAATTCGCTGATATTTTATGGAATTCAAAAGAGTCAGCTGTACAAACTTTTTTATCCACAGCATCGACCGCAAAAATATCCATATTAACAGATATCAATACGAATCCCAAAGAAAATTCTATATTACTGGTAGTAAGTTACTGGACAAAGAAGTGTGAAATGGAGCTATTTGTAAGATTGCCAGGCAACATAAGAGTCAAAGAGAATATTAATCATTTAAGCTGTGATAAAATCCGATCCTATGTGCCCCTAACAAAAGGTTCATATTCAATTTTCTCGCGCGCATCCTCTGAGGTTAATTTTTTAAAACTTTAATAGGCAGGAGATGCAACGAAAGAACCCACTATGTAACTAATTTCTATATAAACTTTGGGTTTTTCAAGAAAATGTGACATTTTCCCATGAATGCGATCTACTTGAATTGTAATATGCTAATGTTGCAAGTAAATTTTTCATACCCATGACCTGATACTTCTAAGTGTCCGTTTACCAATGTCATAAGCTGATTTATTGACTAATTGTCTATGAGGTTCAGAAAAAATTAATTCATTTTGATGTTATAGAAATTCTATTTGCTTATTTTGTTCATTAATTTTAAAACGATTGCGATTCCTTAACTAAACTTGCATTGATCACACGGATAAGGATAGGTTATGGCTATGTATGTCACCGTGACCCATGAACTACATGTGAAGTTCATGAGCTAAGCATTCCTCTCTCCAGCCAAACTGCTTTGCAAGCAGGAGACAACACACAACTACAGATGAAGCCTGTGCAAGCGTATTGTTGGTGTTAAAAGGAACAGTGATGCATGTGCGATTTATACGATGATTCAGCAACACGTGCTAGGCAGGAGACTGCGCTCATCCAGCTTAAGAGTTACGTTACTCGCTATAATAAATATGACTTTAGTACTTTCAAATGATAGCCATGTATAAATTGGATATTTTTTGTTTTAATACTCCACCCACACGAGAAGAATGTCTGAAAAAAACAGTACCAAAATTGAACAATATAATATTAGTTTCATGTTGAAAACCTGCAAGATTGTAAAATATATGTAATTACTTATGTTAAATTAGATATTCCTTATTCAAACTAATGAAAAAGGTTTCCATACAAATTTTATATATATTATTTACCCTGTAAGATCCATATAGGATTATTCACATAGATATACATTTTCACTTCTAGACTTTAAAATCTCTCTCTCTCTCCTACTACGAATTAAACCACCGGGACAGACAATATGCCAGTAGGTTTTGATATGTGTTTGAGCTTTTAGCTTATTTGTCGTTAATATCCCTAGAATACTGAATGGACTACTAAACTAAAGCGTTAAGTTAGAGTTCAAATCTTTACGCATATATATTTGGATATTTTATAAACACTTACTGCATATGGTTACGTTTTGCTTATTGATTTTATCGCGATTCTTTTTTATTCTAATTTGTAACCCTTCCAACTTCTTACGGAGTATATTATATCGACTCCACTTGTATCCATACTTTTTTTTTATATATTTGATAAATTAATGGTTGGCTTGAATATGTGGAAAAGTGTTCTAGCGGCGTACTGTATAAGGCTACTTGCGGTATCATTTCTATAGATACAAGATATGAATGATAAAGGTATTTAAAACCGCGAGAACCGCTATAATCCAGTTCGGATCCAATATCGCGAGTGTAACTCATAAAACATTGACACTTTCTTATCTATCTGTTCTACCAAACCGATTGACTCTGGGTGGTACAATATGGTATTGGTTTTTCTTAATGGAAAGGAATTCACGCAATGAGTTAGGGAAATTATTATTGATTTACACCACCCGAGTCAGAGATTATCATGTGTTGAATTCCATGTTTACTGATGTAGCACTCATAAATTCTGTAGGGCTCATAATTATTCCTAGCGCACTCAATTGCAGTGTTTGTTTTTTAGTGCTATTAATTCTATATAAGGTGCCAAGCCAACTATTAACACTAAGAGGTGTTTATTTCCTCTGTCAGACTCATAACTCTGTTAATAATTCTACGTGTATTCTTTCAAGGATTGATTTGGTACGGGATAGGCCCCTAAACTGACAGATGTCTTAGTGTGTACCTTGTTTTCATGACACGTGTTACGATTAATTATGTGCTTTTTATATCTGTAAGCATTATAGGCCAGTAAAATAGTGATTTGGCTTTCTGTGACATAATAGAGAACCCTGGATGACCATGTAATGGATTGGAATGCAACCAGTTTAGGACGATTGGTATGAAAGAGATTATTACTACTACCTGGTCACGGACCTACATATAATATTACCTTTGATTACATTATTCTGCTACACATACTTTAAATATACTTTGCTTTAGGGTTTCCATTCAAAGTGTTTGTTTTGCTTAGCTGCTGACCCTTGCTTTGTTCAGTTTGTAACAGTTCAGCGTTCTAACCCAGGTATTCAATGTTCACGATCTCTTGGGTTAATGAATTTTCTTGTTCAGATACAGTTTTAACAATAGGCACAGATGTTTCTATATCTTTTAGTCCAATTAATGGTTCTTTGCAGTATGGTACGGGATTGCGGGATAATGCGTCAGCTATGATATTTGCTTTCCCCAGTAGATATCTTAGCTTGGCTCCAAAGACCTGAATGATCATATGCCACCGAGTTCCTTTGGGACTGTGATTAAAGCCTTTGAAAAACTCGGTAAGGGACTTATGGTCAGTAAGGACTTTAACAGGATAGCCGTAGATTATGAACTTAAAATGTACTAGTGAGTTTACGATACCTAGCCCTTCCTTGCCTATTACTGCATATTTACTTTCAGAGGGCTTTAGTTTACGTGAATAAAAAGCTATAGGAAAGAACTGTTTATCATATTGCTGAAGTAGTACCCCTCTTACCCCTTGGTCTGAGGCGTCTGTTGCAATAAAAAAAATCCTTATATAAATCAGGGATTTTTAAGATAGGTGAGCTGCATAATTCCAATTTTAAGATATCGAATGCCTGTTGATGCTTTTCAGACCATAATAAATCTACGCCCTTCTTCATAAGATATGTTAAAGGAGCTGCTATGATTGAAGAGTTATATATTTACTTAAGATTGTAATACCCACTACAGCGCAAAAGTGCTGTATCCCCCTTACGTTAATAGGTACTGGAAAGTTATGAATAGCCGACACCTTACCATGGACTACTTCAAGACCTTGACTAGACACATAAAACGTAAAAATTGATAATGTCCCCTGAGTTTGCTGAAGGCGGTGTATGGGGTACACTCGCATAGCTAATGGTATCTGGTGAAAGCCTTTAAGTAAGTCCAAGCTGGTGAAAAATTTATTCTGACCTAACAAAGATGAGATATCGTAAGTACATGGCACTGGAAAACGATCGGGAATCGTTTCCTTGTTTAAGCGACAGAAATCTACTCAGATACGCCAAGTCCGATCATTTTAGGCATGACGTTTAAAGGAAAAATTATATGGGCTATTTGATTTCCTAATGACTCCTATTACTAACATTTTTTCAACTTCATCATTTATCTCTATTTTGAAATTTCATTGGGAGTCTATATGTTTATCCTTAGACCGTATTTTGTGCTCAATGACATGCGTTTTCCCCCAGAGATCACTCGCTAGTGGAGAAACATCCTGGTATACAGATAAAAGATCAAAAAATTTCTGCTGAATCACCTCTTCTTGAATGACTTTACCGATATTACTTTAGATAGAGTATAAGAGGGATTCGTCTGCGACTGATTGGCGTGATTAAATTTAGCAACAATGAAAAATGTGATATTTATAACTTCCATATCCATGATGTGCATAGGTTTTGTGGATCACTAGATTGACTTGTTGCTGTGAGTCAACAGTGTATAGTGCTTTGTTCGCGGAAATCGTTATATTTCAGAGTGTCGGGAAGGATTAAAATTTCAGATCCCAGCAAAGTCTTTTTACACGCACTAAGACATTCGAGGGTGCATGCGTCTCGAGATTTTACGTGCAAACTGCGACTGCGGGTGTGGGAGAATTCTGTTGGGTCGCTTGAACAATGTAACGATTTATGAGACAAGTGATTGGTTCCTCTACATAAGTTATTATTTGATTAACTGTCTCTTTTTGTTCAAAACGGATTTTAATATGTTAGGAGGTTTATAGAATTTTCCTTTGATAAACATGCCTTATTTGGCAGTACAATTACACTAGATGCAGATCAATGTTTTTTATAACTAGAAAGGCATCTGTACGTGTGCGCTTATCCGCCCTGTACTGGATCTGAGTTATGCTACGACAATTAACTTGTTATTGCCAATTACTGAACCATACTCTGGACTTCTCAATAGGGAAGTTCGAACAACAAACGGTGAGTCCGTAAATACAGGATATTACGTGGACTAAAGGAATAAAACAATGTCAATGGTTGACATTCTAATTTTTACAGCACGTACAGTTGGTGTAATCCACCACTACCTTATAATAACTTATTGTATTACAATTACGAGAACCTGCTCTGATTACTTGATACGGTCGTGTGATTCATAGGAAAATTCCTTTTTAATTCAAAAAGGTATTGGCATGAATGATCCAACATCGCTCTCCCTTCTTCACTAGAGTCGCTTATTATGTGGAATGTGCTTTGCTTTGAACACTCGGCAGATTTGACTGACCCTGACCGTTATACTAGATGGCACAGTAACCAAGTTTGCTGAAGCACGATTTGTTTGTTTCTGATTTTTAGGGCTACTGTTTACCTATTTCTTTTTATAATAATTAGGATTCTTCTCTTTATTATCATCGGCAACGTATTGTGTGTTTTTAGCATTATGTTGCTATTAGTTACGTATAAAGCAACGAACGTAAGAATGACTTGAACTATTATGAATTGAGCGATTACTATTAAAACAAATTATCTCTACTGCGTTATTATTAACTATATGTACTTGCTGTAGTTTACTTTCATTCTTTGCTAAAATTTGAAATAGTGAGGGATCCAGGTCAGTGCATTTAGACATATTTTGTTGAATGAAAGTTTTTACAGATATATTATTCCTTGCAATCCAGCTGTATTTTTTTTAAAAGTTAAGTTGAGTCATAGAGATTCGATTTTTTAAGCATAACTCAAGGCTGAAACTGCGATCGGGACCTTGCAAAGGAACCTTTATTGTCCTGACCCGAAATAGTGTTACCTCTAATTTATCCAGATTTGTGCGGGTGTTCCACTTGTTTTGTGTGTCTTCTTATCACTACGGTGCCTAACGACCCTATCCATGCATCTGTATAAATACAGAAGTCCACTGCGTAAACGCATATTCAATGTTAAATATGATTTGTTACGTACAGAATTAATAATCACCCAAAATTATAAAATTAACACAGTATATGATTGATATTTCAGGAGAACTTCTGGAAACAGAAACTCAAAGATAAAAACTCGCAGTAGCGAAATCCCAATGATGTAGATAATTTCTGTAAAAAAGTAAGATTAAGAATGTCTCGTAACTTCAGCCACAGGAATAACGAAATTCGACCTGCAAAGGAAAGGCTCAAAGTTACTCCAAATGAATAAAAAAGGATTG
Source organism: Macrobrachium nipponense (assembly GCF_015104395.2). Classification (NCBI taxonomy): domain Eukaryota; kingdom Metazoa; phylum Arthropoda; class Malacostraca; order Decapoda; family Palaemonidae; genus Macrobrachium; species Macrobrachium nipponense. The sequence continues at coordinate 110,247,559 of NC_087200.1, read as the reverse complement.
TACTTAGCTTGATTTTGTGGGAAGTCACGGCGTTTCGATACAGCCTTGGCCCTCCTTCTCTGTTTAGCGGATGACCCTGGTTTTGGCTTGAGTTTCCCCCGTGCTCGTTGTTCGTTTGTTGGATGATTTGTTTCCTTGAAGATCCAATGCTGCAGATGTGTCCGGTTTGTTTCTTGAAGTGCTGGAAACGCTCAATAAACGATAATGTTTTCTTGAATGATTCTAATGAGAGACATCTCGAAGCTTGCGTTGCTGTAGGAAGCAGACATGTCAGGTTTGTTTCTTGAAGATATACACTGCTGAAGTAGCTCACTGAACGATGATACTAGGTTGCTTGAAGAATCTCTTACTTTCGTCGTCGTTGACTTCTGATATGATACATTATTCATTATTCTGGTTATTCTTCGGAAGACGTTGAAGATTTCTTGTTGTAGGCTGCCACCAATATTAGGGCTGTCGCCTTGGTATAATAAGGCGCCCCGTGAGGTTATGTTAGACCTGCGATAATTTTACGCTAAGTCGGTTGGTTATGACTTCCATACTCATTGGAGTGTCTTGGGCTTTGATGATAACTTACGAAGTCAGTATCTTCTTTGGTTATGATGATGGAGATGTTTCAACTCATGATGATAAATTCTAAGTTCATTCAGTATCTTCTTTCTGATGTGAGGTTTCTAGTAGAAAACACGATGTATAAAAATATCTCTGTTCTCTGAGATTACATGATGAAGACCAGAGGAAATTTGTACAGGTCTGCCAATGATGATGGCTGATTCAATTCTACATGATGAGGATCTGATAAAATTGGACAGGTCTTCTAATGATGATGGCTTGATGACTTCTGCTCACAATCTCGTTTACAAATCATAAAGGAAGCAGACAGTAGCTCGAACATACGAACATACACACAGATGACATAGATTACAAGTCACGTAGGCCGTTTGAGCTATAGGTCACGGTGGTTGTCTCAAACAGGAAGCTTGGAATACAGTTTACAAACAAATGAATGACCACAGGTGACGGCAACTAGACACTGACTCATTACAACACGTCATCTTAGCCTCTTTTATCGTATCTGGTCTGATCACATTCCTGCAAGCAAACTGGTTGACCTCTTGGGTCATTGGTTTTAATTAATCATAGTTATAGTTTTTTATGTATGGAGTAACATTCCATATATTCTGCTTATGTAGCACTTACATATATACAGACAGACAGACAGAAATTGCTTATATATATATATATATATATATATATATATATATATATATATATATATATATATTCATATGTAGATAGTATATATATAGTGGTATATTAATACACTATATATATATATATATATATATATATATATATATAGATGGATAGATGGATAGATAGATAACCTAAAAAACAAGCATTAAATGCCTAAGACAACATAACGTCATTATCCCGTCGAGGAAGAGGATTGTATACGCTGATGAAACATTCACTTTGATATGCTCTGTAATATGAAGGTAAATCCTTTTACTTTTACCTTGGTATAAAACAAGCCTTGAATTTTTAAAATCAGCCACCAAGAGTTATTAACCTTAATGTCTCCGTCAAAGGAGAGGGTATGGAAGGTCATTTTTTTAGTTAGTTTTAGTTTTCTGTAGAAAAAGCTATTGAGATGGCTTTGTCTGTCTGTCCGCTCTTTTCCTGTGCGCCCTCAGACCTTCAAGACTACTGAGGCTAGAGGGTTCAGAATTGGTATTTTGATCAACCACCCTCCAATCGTGAAACTTACCAAATTACAGCATCTGGCCTCAGCAGTTTTTTTTTTTTTTTATTTAAGGTTAAAGTTAGCCATAATAGTGCGTCTGGCAACGGAGCAACACCGACCACCAACTGCCCCCTGAAATTTTCATGGCCTGCTCATTATACGTAGCCCACCGACAGATAGATCTCATTTCGGTGCCCTTGATTATACGCTGTACAGAAAACTCGATTGCGCTGAGGAAACTTCTACGCATTTTCTGCGTGTGTTATTCACTGTACATTAAGCAACATAAGATGTTAGTTATAGTGTGGCAGATAATATCTTCACTTAACCAAACTCCTGTTATATATGAATATGGATATACCTTTTATCCTTATTATCCTTGATTGTCCTTGGATCACAGAAGTCATTTTGGAGAGTTAAAAAAATTAGCATGTCATTGAAAGCTGTCATTATAGTGACTAAGAACTTTACCAAATACTTTTGTGTGATATATATATATATATATATATATATATATATATATATATATATATATATATATATATATATATATATATATAAGTGTGTGTGTGTGTGTGTGCGTGAGTGTATGTGTCTTGTAAAATAGTGGCCAATAATTCTTTATATATATATATATATATATATATATATATATATATATATATATATATATATATATATATAATACATTCGTGTAAATATAATTAAGTCTACGAAGTTTTTTTTGTCAAATATGATGAATCAAGGTAACGACAGCTGAGAGTTTTCATTTCAATCAATAACGTTGGACAAAAATGCCATGTTGGATTTATTTTTATTCGATAAAGTAAAGGAACTCAGTGGTAAAGCTCTTGGTTCCCTTTAGCAAAGTTTGTGGCTTTACTCCAATCCTGACACCCTCCACCTGACCGTGATGTGATTGGTCTCAGGAGCTGAGTCGGTCAGGAAAGGGCCATAGGACAACCAACCGTTCTACGAGGCATCCTTCAAACCGAAAAGATCTCTTTTGGAGTCATTACTTCTGAAAGTGATTATATATATATATATATATATATATATATATATATATATATATATATATATATATATATATATGACTGGTAAAAGTGTTCTGTAACAACAGAATTCCAATATAATAAAAGGAGTGTTTTTTATGGGCTCTTTTTATTAGATATATATTCTATATAATAATATATATATATATATATATATATATATATATATACATACACATATTCTCCAGCACTTCATCGTTTCACTTTCATTCGTGGATTTTACCTTTATTTATATAATATTCACGTTCCAAATTATCTTGATTCATATATATATATATATATATATATATATATGTATATTATATTATATATATATATATATACATATATATATATATATATATATATTATATATATATATATATTATAGGAAGGCTGACACCGCCCGTGGCCATCTCTTTTCATTGGAAAAGGAATATGGTAAATTGCAAATTCTACATAAACCCTTCTGGGATGCGGTTGCAAGCCCAGCTGACTGTTACCCATAAGTATTACAGAAGTCTAGAAATGAAGGTTTGTCTATCAGATGAGAACTTGTATTGCTTAGGCATTCAAATTGAATATTAGTTATACAAACTACAAACTACAATAATAAAAATAAAAATAATAAAGATAAGAATAATAAAAATAAAAATAAAATTAAAAAGATAATATTAATCATTTTCTTCAGATTTGCAAAGGGTAAAGGACCATCATTTTTTACGGCGTGATGTTATATGAAATTACACACTCTTAATACGATATCTTCAAAGGCTGA
>NC_087200.1:110224000-110239000 GCF_015104395.2 Macrobrachium nipponense | reverse complement strand
AGGCTATGCCAGTGATCACCTTGAGAGAGAGAGAGAGAGAGGGGAGGGACTGAGTGTTATCAGTTCGCCTAACGCTCTGGCTAAACGCATACCAAATATTAAAATACCGGGGGGTGGGGGTGACGCCCTCTGCTGTTAATATATATGCATGTATATACATATACTTACAAAATAATCCATACATTGGTAAATTCATCCTGATAAGCATATAATGTGGGTAATTCGACTCTCATTAACATATAGCTCTCTTAAAAAGCAAATTAATCCTACCCTTTCCATCCCATAATGATCTGAGGTTGCCCTGCCTCCTCTTACAGCCACTAAGCGTGTATTACTTGAGTTATGGCGATGTATCAAGTAAGTGACATCATTTCATATTCCCATAGATCTTCAATAAGCGTCTGTCCTTACGTTGCTGTACTTTTCCACTGTCTCACTAAGTTATACTCTCTCTCTCTCTCTCTCTCTCTCTCTCTCTCTCTCTCTCTCTCTCTCTCTCTATGCTTGTGTTTCTGTGTGCCTGTTTGTTGGTCGGAGGAAGTGGAACAAACAAGATCCGTCTTAAATTTAAAACTTTTCTTTCTTGTACTCGTCTTTCTCTTGCAATGTTGCTTCCTGCATCTAAATTGCAAATTCCCTTTGTCAAATTGCATCCATTCTTAGTGTTATAATCGCCTCATCTTTTCACTGCTGGAGGAGAGAGAGAGAGAGAGAGAGAGAGAGAGAGAGAGAGAGAGAGAGAGAGAGACTTGCAGCTCCCGAGGGCTAATGACTTTAAACAGTTGGTTGTGCTTCCATAACATCAGAGTTTAGTGACGAGATTTATAATCCCCAATGGCTGTTGGCTCTCAAACAGGGGGTGTAGCCGTATTTGAATTGGAAATCACGACTTTGGCATAATCACCACTTTGAATAATTATTGGAGCATTATCCAATTATTCGATTATGGATTTTTCTATTATTCAGTGGGACTCTTTGCTGCTTGAGTTTCTGTGTCTGTTTTATTTATCTGTTAGATACTGTTGTTGACATGAGTTTTCGAAGAATTGGGTCGACATACTATGTCCGCCAGAGTACAAAATTATTGCTTTTTGTTGTTTGTTCCGCATATTTGCGTTCTGGTCTGTTACCTTCAGGATGGAATATTTTCTTTTTCTTTGTAAGGTTACGAAACATATTTCGTACTAAATCCAGGAAGTTTTTCGTGACCTTGTAGTTTTAGTTTCTTAAATGACTATCTGGCAGAACAACAGTAGTTAAAGTACTCTTTTGAATAAGAAGAAAACAAAACGGGAAATAAACTGGATTTGAAAGTGTCGCGGTTACAACTTACGAAATAAAGTTATCAAAGAAATTTTCGTCGAAAGTGATGGGAAATCAGTTTTTAAACAGTTTTAGAGGAAGATACATTTTTAAGTATTTGTTTTAACTTCAGTACGTCCAAGATCCAACAAGTCATCCTAGACCTATAAGGGAGGTCAGCTCTTTAACCCGAAGTGGTATGAGGTGCTCAGAATCAGTAGAAGAACGTTACACAAATAGTGCTTGGCTTGGAAATCAATAGAGTCCGCTCATTGATTAAATATAGTCATCTTGAATATCTACATCCCTAGAAAGTTTTAGAGTTTGGCTGAAAAAGAACTGGTTTTGGCGTAATGAATTTAGAGCGTGAATTTTATCATTTGTTTGCCTGTATCGAACTTCTAATTTTGTTGGGGAACCGGTCACCTCGTGAGGCTTAAATCTAATTCATGTAAAATTCCGTTATAGCATCACAGCATGTACTGTGCGCATTTTTATATTTACTCAGGATGACTATTGACCTGAGCAATAAAATTTTCAAAAGTGATCCAATCATGTCCTTCCGGCTTATTATTATTAAAGTGAATGTTTGATGCCAAGTAAAGCAGATCATATCAGTCAAAATCATTACTATTGTACATTATTATTCCTTAAAAAATGTGCCGTCATTATGTGGTACCTGGTATATATAGATGAGTCAGTCATAAGTTTTTGTGGCAGCGTCAAAAACCTTCAGTCTTGGGGAAAACTTCGGCGCATTTTGATGACAAGCCCCTTCAAGGTGTTTTTGCCGAATATGAACGACTTTGCTTCACCTTCTTGATGGAAAATGGCAACGCCCTTCAGCTTCAAAGGTTGCCCGACGGGCATCCAAGCGCTCCACACCATTTTACTTTAACGTCAACATTAGAATATTGTTACACTATTGTTCATCGTATTGCATCATCTTTGTTTATTTTTCCCACCCATATTCAAATCCTTGTTTTTCGAGGATCTGCAACGACGATTTTCAAGGTTTGCAATAAAGTCCTGCCATGTTACTTTTAACAGGAATGAAATAAAATTCCATAATGACAAGAGTTCCATGCCTCAGCATTCCTAGCTACGGCCGTGGGCCTTGCAACCAACCCCTTCAATACCTGATGCTTTGGCCATCTCCTTGGTTAGGTTTATTTGTAAGTAAAATTAGTTTGCCATATATACTGTTGATTTTGATTTTTATCGCTTAATAATTCATAATTCATTCATTCTTCCACTTTATCATGTTTCAGTTCGATTTACATTTTTTTTTTACTTATTCAGTGTCAGAATTCATCAATTTCAGGCGTATATACATATATTCATTTTACCCTGAGTTCATAATATTAATGTGTGTGAAACTAATTTGAATATAGATGTAGACAATTTGCATAAATTATAAGTTTATATTATAAACTTGAAACCTATTTTAGTATAAGAGTAAGTTATTGGTAACTTAATCAGCTTGAGCAAAAGTGAGGTTCAGGGCGATAATATATAGAGTAAATAAGATGGCAATAGATTTTAAAGTCACTGGACATAGACAAAGTTCAGAGTAGCGTGATAGAAATTTTTACGAAATCCAGAATGCGATTTTCTCAGCGTGATGAAGTGTTGTTATTTTAAATGTTAATCATTTGTTAACCCCTCTCTATCTCTCTCTCGGATAGGAAGAAAACGCCATTATTCCCTGGGTATTGCGATCAAGTTTCTCGTGAATTTTGGCGTAGAGCTTTCTTCGGAATTTCATTTCCACTGCTTGCAGCCTCTTAGCTCCCCCCCCCCCCCCTCCCCCCTCATGCCCCTCTCCACACCTTTTGTCTGGCCCCTCACATCTCTCACATTCTCGCTCCGTCTTCCTCTTAAGTTTTAAGACTCCTGATTTCGCAATTAATCTGCTTAGACGGTATGCTGTGTTCGATGTGGGCTCTTCCGTTTAAGCGCTGGAGAGTCCCGTCGACCTGTAGTTGTGAATTATTGCGAGTGGAGCTGTATCATTCCTAGAAATTGGCCTGTAATCGGGAGGGTAGCACCCTTTCTAATGACTCCCCTCAAAGGAAAAAGGTATTATTAGAGTATATATTATGCATACACGTGCACACAACGTGATATATATATTATAAATATATATATACATTATATATATATATAAAATATAACTAGATTATATATATATATGTCATATCACATTACCGTGATTCATATACATATATCGAGCTACAAATGTCCTTTAATATCTAATTCGCTCTACCTCGGTTAAGCATATATGAAAATATATTAATTCGAGGTAGAGCGAATTAGATATTAAAGGACATTTGTAGCTCGATATATATATATATATATATATATATATATATATATATATATATATATATATAAACTTATCCTCACTATTAACATGAGAGGTACAATGTGTAGCTATCATGTATGTATGCACACACACACACACACACATATATATATATATTATATATATATATATATATATATATATATATATGTATATATATACATGCATACATACATACACATACGTACATACATACATAGCTACACATTGTACCTCTCGTGTTACAATTGATAGTGAGGATAAGTTTCATGCCTGGAGACAGACAGCTGACTGGGCAATAGCTGGCACCCTCAGTTTTCATAATAAACACCCATAAATGAATGTATTTTTGTTGCCTGCAAACTTCAGCCTGCAGCAGCCATACTTATGATAAACGTCCTGTGGAAGTGAATCTGGATAATAAATCTCACCTCTGCCAGCCAGAAGTCACACCTTGAGATTCCCCTTTCAATTGTCATACACAATCTCCCTTAAGTGTTTGTCATGTACGATATCCCATTTTGCTTTTCTTTGCATATTTGTAGAAATGAAGTGACATCTTTTTCAAGAGAACCAGTCTGTTTTACCCTGCTGACAGAGGCAGTAAATTTCTCTTTACTTTTTTATATATAAATCCTTGTTAACCCATTTGTCATGTCAAAAATTAATATCTTAAGGTATGAACTTGCTAGTCTCAAAATGAATAAGAGGGGAAAATGTGGTTTCATCTAGTTTCGCAACTCAATTGTATAGTTGATTTCCTTTTTATGCTTTGTGACAATTATTCTGGCTAAAAAAGAACAGGTGGAAAATAAAATCAGGAGAAATGGATTGGTTTGCGTTGCTGTTTTTGAATCAAGGTGAAAAGGAACGGGAAACGAATAAAGTTGGTTGAGGTAATGTACAGATTAATTCAAGACGAGCTGATAAGAAGGGCACAGGAAGAATTAGTAGCGCTCTTCGAAGAGGGATGTTCTCTGTACTGGTAGTCGTCCACCAAAAAATATCAGAGCTTCATGAATTTGGCAGGGGTAGTAAACAAAATTGAAAATCGGAAGGCTTTATACCTTCTGAGCCATTCCCGCATAGAGTGAAAGGCTTATGGTAATTATATCCAGAGCTCTGCTCTTAATATCCAGTTGTTTATAAGTTTAGTTGATTTATGAATGAATTTTTTCATGGTGCAGTGAAAAAGACAGCTTGGGGTTGAATGTTGCAACAAGTGCTGTCATGCGTTTTGATTAGTTCTCTCATTCAATATAATTGGAAGAAAGTTACCTAGTGTTTGAATTTGTGTGTTGTCTTTCTTTGTGCCTGCCTTTACGGTGGCATGGTACCTCTGGTGGTTTAATTGCTAATGAGCCGGCTTCATATTTGTAAATACTCCTTCGTTATTTTCCTTATGGTAAATTTTGATAGTAACGCAATAATAATTAGATAAGCCAAGTGCTCTTGATGCAGAAGGGTTTATTGTCTCACAGCTGCTGTTTACAGATTACACAGTCAAAACCAAACTTCTGAACGGGACGTCTTAATCTCCACCTATGGAAGTTTGGCTGACTAGGCAACGTTCAACTTTTCCTTTGTCTTGACTGTTTTCCTTATTCTCTCTTCTAGAAGTGGTAGGTCTTACATGAATTTTCCATTATTTACTGAAGAAAATTATATTAATTCTTTTGCTGCATTTGTGAGTTTTTAACGATGTTTTGGGGTGTGGTTTTGTACACTTCTCTTCTGCTGAGTAATTATACGGGCTTAGAGGTTTTGTTATATGGTCAGAACAGAAGAGTTGTGAGCGAGGATGAAATGGAGAGGGTTGGGCGGGGGAGGGCGGGTGTTGTCACCTAGTGGGTTAGTGTTGATTTGAACATATTTACTAATACTATCTATTGCAGGGGTGCTGCATGCAGTTGTGTGAGTGAGTATGTGGTCTCCTGCTTGATAGACATTAGACGTCTGTGGTGCAAGTGAAGACAGTTTTTATAGTTTTGTGACTGACTGGGCAGTTCCAGTGAATTACAGAAGATGCGGAGAGTGTCGCCTCTTTGGTATTTTCAACGATGACGATAAATAATTTAGGCCCTGATAATCTACATAATATCCAAGAAGAGACATTATTCTTATTCTTCATAACCCATAACAGCCGGCCTTTCATTCAGGAAGGTCTGATGGCAAACCAAAATCATCAGTAGATCCAGCGCCTGCCACGGCCACTATCTCCAAAGCGGACAGACGACTTTTAGACTGACAGGTTGCTCGAACGTTCGTTGTGGATGACGCCAGCCTTGTGCTGGCATGGGTTCTTGCTCTTGGGCAACCCATGAAGATAGGTCTAGATGCTGGTCGATCACGAACCATAAGCAACCACTGGTTGCCTCACTCACCCTCATTTCTCCTCCTCCCTTCCCCTCCCCCCACCAGTGTTCCATGCCAACTACGAAACATAAAACTTGTGCTTATGAAATTTGTTTGTCTCTGTTCCACGCCAGGTCTCATGTATATTCTTTTGAACCTCTTACCACACTTCAATCCTCCTATGAGCAAAGACCTGTTCTGGCATAAAACCATCTTAACATGGACATATTTTCAGCAAAACACAAGTACATAAAGGTATTCCTGAAACTTCCTGTTAAGTGATATTATTTCATGAGTCATCGGCATACTTTTCTGAATTAGTGGAGGAAACTTGACATAAGACCGTTCACTTGAGGAGTTACAAGGATCAGAATGTCTCAAAGACTTATTAATATAAGTCCATCCGAGGAGACTTGGAAGGAGATGGTAAGAAAAATACGGAAGACAAGTTGCATGTTGAATGCACCTAGAGTACCTAACCATTACTTTTGATACTTCGGTCCTAAAAAGGATCTCCTACAGAAATAACAATAACGTTGTCATTTTTTCCCTCTAAACAACATTGATCCGACTAACAGTCGTATTTTTCGTTGTTTTCATCGCAACTGATCCTTGTCTAGACTCTCAAGAAATTGTTGACACACTTTGAGATTTGAACTTAGTTAAGAATAGTTAGTTCCCCTGCAACATTTAGCCCTTTTGAAAAAGATCAGAGCAGAGCCCCATCCCGACATGATCCGTTTCCATTCACGAACGAATTCCCATATTGCAGCATAATGACCTGTTGCAAAAGAAATCTGCAGTATGATAATCTCTCATACTGCAAAGTTGTGCTGCGATATCCCCCATAGAGTTTTGAATTACGAATTGGGCCGCAGTGGAAGGCCTGGGACCCCCCCCCCCCCCACCCCCTTCCCCTTCCCCACCTTCCCACCTCGCTCTTTCCATTGGCACTGAGCCACGAAGGAGCCGTGTTATGATGATGCCTGTTATGGCAGAGGAGGCGCGTGGCTCTTTTTCTTCTCGTTTTTCTTCCTCTTCTTTTCGGTTAGGGTCAAGGTCGCAGATATGACAGTTGGGTTCGTGTTATTTATTTATTGCTGTTACTGCGGGCGGTGCTGCATCCATTGTATTTTCTTCGAGCAATCACAATGTTTACCTCGATGTTGGTAGTGATGCTGTTGGTCTAGATTTTGCTGTTGATTGGATGCTCCTGTCTCGTTTTCTATTTTTCTCGTCATTCTTGTTGTTATTCTTCAAATTTTTCTTTTCTTCCTGTTATAGTTCCGCTTTTAGAAAATCGTAAGCTTCGTGTCATATTGCATGAACGCAGGGTTTCTTTATTTTAATTTTGCTATAGTTATATCAATATCTTCAAATATTTCGTTTTTTAATCCTATACTGGTCAATGAAAACTTTCCCTTGTCCGAGTGTAAGTGTGTTTCTATATATATATATATATATATATATATATATATATATATATATATATATATATATGTGTGTGTGTGTGTGTGTGTCAGGCCACCAAAATTTTGTAATGGGGCCTTTTAGACTTGATTAATATTATATATAATATATTATATAATATTATATATATATAATATATATATATGGTGTGTGGGGTGTCGTTTGTGTGTGTGTGGTTTGTGTGTTTGTGTGGTGATGGTTATTTTATATATATATATTATATAATATAAATATTATATATAATAGATAATATCTATATATATATATAATATATATCTGTTGTGTGTGGTGTGTGTGGGTGGGGTGTGTTTGTTGTGGTGTGTGTATATGGCTTATATATTATATATATAGAATATATATATATATATATATAATATATATTATATATTAAATATATATATATATATATAATATATAATGTATATAGGTTATTGTTTTCCCATTCTACTTAGTCCCGAGCATAAAATTTCATGTAGAATGGGAAAAAATAACTAAACCCCTTTTTAGAACTAATAGTAAATAAAAATTCACTGTCTTCAGGAAAGTGACATTCCTGTATTCATACACACATTTTTAGTTATAATGACATTTCAGTTAAACTCAGCATAGCAAGTAACTTGTTTCTTAAAGCCCTGAGAATTTACTCCCCTGATTTTCTGAACAAAGAACTTGAAACAATCAGAACTCAACCTATCTTCTTAAAATAACCCAAGCACATAATAGAAAAGCCATACATAAAGCAAAGAGCTTTTTTTACAAACCCACAGAAAACAAAGAAAAGGAAAAATTCACGAACAAAATCATAATCCCTCACGTGGATCATTTGCAAGGGTCACACAAACATTAGGCCACCCTAACCCTTTTGTCTTCAATTATCTGAATACATTGAGATAATTCATAATTAACATTCAGCAGAAACCAGTTTCTAAAGACATAGGAGTCTAGAAATCCCCTGTAGGGATTGTGATAAGTCGTACTATGGATTCACAGGAAAATCTCTCTCAGAAAAATTAACTCAACATAACCACTCAGTTGCATATGGACAACATAGTTTGACAATTTTCCGTCATACAAATAGCACGAACCATACCATGGACTGCAACTCATCCCAAATTTTATACAAAAGCAGCTGTCAATACAAATGACAGATGGTAGAATCTTCACTGATAAAACAATAAGACAAAGGGATCAACCTTTCTAATGGAGCCTGGGACCCTGACCAGATAGACAATATCTTCCTTAAGGCAACAATTAACAGAACCAACGTTGGCTTAGTGGTGACCCCAGACTTCACCTAAGCCCTAACAGCATATCTCCCACTATATATTTTGCAAATGTAACTTCTTTTGGCAGCCGCTGCTTGATAAGCATGGGAGAATTCACAGAAATTTAGTCCTTAGCTTTAAACCAGAGTGTTTTAATGGGCCTTTTATACTTGAGACGTACCCTGTTTTAACAGAAGACTTTATTTACACACACACATACACAAGCACTTCCAACTGGACTATACAGGGTATAAAAGAAGTTGGAACTTAATTACCACTGTACCTAAGGCTTTTACCTGGACAGGCCTACTGTCTTGCATACCGGGAGTTTTGCCCAACATCCCGACCCACCAGTGACACAATTGATAGCATTTCATTGGAATTATCCCTTTTGGGTGAATATGATAGAAGTAATCAACACACAATCACTTGTGGAACAGAAATAAATATATGACTCACATTGGGATGGAACCTGAGCACGCAGTCTCTCTCATTTGAGTCATAAAAGAAATGGTCTGGTTGGTATCGCCCTTGCCTTTTAGTTGAAACACATGGGTTCGATCCCTCTGTGAGTCAGAAATGTATTTCTGTTCCACACTTGACTATATGTTGCTTAATTCTATTATATATATATATATATATATATATATATATATATATATATATATATATTGTTATATTCTTATTTATAGTATATATGTAAGTAAATTTCTTACTCCCATTAGGAGGATTGAACACAGGTCTTTCAATTGAAAGGCAAGGCCTAAGAACCTAAGTCTATGCAGACGAAGAATAGACAGGAGAAATCCATAGTAGTTGGAAAGGCCAACGAAAACAGTTTCTCATTTAACAGAAACATGACGGTCGTTGAAACGAGAGTCCTATGAATCTCATGAATTCAACTTTAAAAGTGAAGGTGACATCCACGCTTTTAGTCTCCAAACTGATGCCACTGAATCAGAACGAGCTTATTTATCATACAATACATACATATACATCAGAATTTTAGCTGCATGTCACCGGTAAAAAGATAACTGTTTTTTTATATATATATATAAAACTCAAACAATTTAGTTGTGAGGTATGAGTTTTGTACTTTTCATTCTGCCCTACCTTCTAAAATATTCAAGAATGAATAATGAATCGGTTACCGAAACCGAATTCATAATAATTTTGGCAGTGAATCGATAGTTGTGTATTTTTTATGTATCTGATTATAATTTCAGTATAAAACCATAACTTCTTCTTACTGATACTGAGATTTGATAGTTAGTCGTTGTGTAAATTCCATTCAGCATTTAATAATAATAATACTAATAAAAATAAACTCGCAGATAAATTGATGCAGAAAGGCTGGAAAACGAAAGAGTAAAAGACGTTTTTAAATGTTACTGTGTCTTTTGTCTTACTAAGGTTTTGCAGATATGACGAATAAAGAGAAAATTTCAACGGCAGTTGGTGTTTCGTTTAACAACCCCGAAACAAATCAGAAGACTTCTCATGTTTTGGCCTAATAAATGTAAGCTCATTTAGCCTTGAGCTTGACATAGACCATGTAGTACCAGTTATTTTATATACCCAAACTTAGGAGTGATAACAACGAATAGGCTCTCTCTCTCTCTCTCTCTCTCTCTCTCTCTCTCTCTCTCTCTCTGTTGCATTACGTCTCCAAGGCTCGTGTTATGTGGGGTTTGAGAGAGAGCCTATTCGTTGTCTTACTTCATTTTTAAACTTGCCTAGACTCATGTATGTTTATTTGAACATTTTTGAAAGCTACATTGTTGTGCAAATAAGCAATATAGTCCAACCTTAAGTTATGAAGGTAAAGAACCCATCAAAAAAATGATCAGCACAATAGCTCTTGTCGATAATCAATAGCCGAATTTCCGTTGTTACCAATCTTTTATTCATGCTGCTATGGGGTTATGCAAGTTGCTATGAAAGGACCTTCAGGCTCAGGTAATGCCTGCTATGGGGGTACCTGTATTGCCTTTGTTTTCTGTAGCATGTGTCAGCGATTTCACGAGTCACGATGCCTGGTTCTTTTCCATCGTGTTTCGTTGGTGTTTCGCTCATTTTTAGCGAAGACAGGCGCGAAACATCTTGAAGAGTTGCGTTTACCATGTTCATTTAAAGACTTTCGATAATGTAACAAGACAAAATAATAGGATCAACCTTTCCAATGGAGCCTGGAACTCTGATCATATATACAGTATCTTCCTTAAGGCAACGATGAAGCGGATTAAGACAAGTAACAGAACCAACGTCGTCTTGGTGGAGACCCCAGGCATTACCTAAGGGCGTATCTCCCACTATCTATTTCGCAAATGTAACTACTTTTGTCAGTCACTACTTAATTAGGGTGGGAGTCAGTCCACCAAAATATAGTCTTTAGCTTTAAACCAGAGTGTCCTAATGTTTCTCTTATGCTATATACATACATACATACATATCTTTATATATATCTATATATATATATATATATATATATATATATATATATATATATATATATATATGTGTGTGTGTGTGTGTGTGTGTGTGTGTGTGTGTATGTATATACACACTTGCACACGTCAGGTTAACGCTTTGGTAAGCTTAGTAAATGTGTTTTGTAGTATAGAAAATATGAAGGTATAAAAGGATCGTCAATTAGATTTACTAATAAGCGCATACACTCTAATTCTTATACAATGATTGGTACTTCTCCCTGGTATTTCCCTTTTCGTATTTTTCCTTGTGCGCAAACGATAAGAAAAAAAATGCGGTTTATTGCTTTGTTTTAGTTCGCTAATTTTCCATGCGAGCGAATGTAAGCGGACCTAACAACATTTATTCGAAGCTGAGACGCAGCAACAAAAGAGGAGAACGGAAAGGAAACCATCTTAATGGACGTTCCCAGTTTAGCTATTGTTTCGCACCGACGTCTACCAGTCACGTCTCGCCTTCCAGTGTTGGGTAAATTTTGACAGCGGCCTTTGTCCGACTGCGGCTGGATTTATTGCCCGAATTATTTTTTGCAAAAACAGCCCAGTAGTTGGTCTATTTTCAATTTCGTTTTATTCGGGTTATTTTATTTGGAATTATTTTTCTTTATTTACCCAGTTTGAGTTGGGAAGAGGGTGACTTAAAATTCGGGCATTTTTGAAGACAAGTTCCTTCTCTGAGATCAGGTATGTAGCTATAACTCGGGAGGTCTTTTGTCAATTTCATTTGTTTTGAATAAAGTCCTTGTGTGCTTTTAATACACGATTTGACCCTTGTTAGGTCTCAATCTTATTTCACTCTCTTCTCTTCAAAAAAGAAAACGGAGAATGGGGAGAAAAATCTCTCTCTCTCTCTCTCTCTCTCTCTCTCTCTCATCTTTAAATTCGTTTGTTCTTTCATCAGTTATACCTGAATCCCAGTTTATTATGAGAATTCATCACTTATGTGCTTCAAGGTTAGTGATATTGTTTGATTTGGCAGTGAAAACAATAATTATCCAGTGAGTCAAAGAGGGGGAATATATTTGATGACTTCTGTGAATGGCAATACCACTGTGCGTTAATGATTGCCTCGTCTAGACCCTCCACTTTGTAATGATGACATACTTTTCGACAGAGAACCGATCTCACATTGTTTCCTTCTTTCCTACTTGTGTGTTTTTCATCTTCTCTCTACTTCCACTTGAAGTTGTGGCACGATATCAGTCAGCTAACTACCACATACGTCATTAGGTTCTTAACCTAAGGTCAGTAAAGATACACTAGCTTTTAATAGATTGTATTTATAGCTTTCTTACTTCGTCATGGGACCTAGTGCAAACCTCTTCAGTGCGAGCTTAAAGAGAGAGAGAGAGAGAGAGAGAGAGAGAGAGAGAGAGAGAGAAGTAAAGTTGTGCAAAATGAACGCATATTTTATTTCTAGGTTATTTATTCTTTCCATTTCAAGGCCTTTTTGTTATGCCGTCACCTCCACGAAAGGAATGTTGTCTCTTGTCTTCAAGCGAATACCTTTGAGTGAAAATTTTCATAAATCAAAGTAACTCAGCAATTCCGTGATCAAAGAATTGAAGTTCATTGCAAGAAGACTTTGTAACATTCCGCAAAACAATCTCAGTCTACAGTTTCACTTGCAAGCAGGAACAGGACCGTCTTTCTTTCTCCATTTTGGTTTTCTGTAAAAGAAAGTTATTGAGGTGGCGCTTGTCTGTCCGTCCGACTTTTTCTGTCCGTCCCCAGTTCTTAAAAAATGCTGAGGCTAGAGGGCTGCAAATTGGTATGTTGATCATCCACCCTCCAATGATCAAACATACAAATTGCAGCCGTCAAACCTCAGTAGTTTCAGTTTGCTAAATCGTGCGTCTGGCACCGCTATTGCTGCCAAAAACTTAGGCCATCACCAGGCCGTAGCTGAAAGTTTCATGGGCCGCGGCTGAGTTTCTTGGTCCGTGGCTGAGGGTTTCATTTTGTACTTTTTTCTGGAAATGCTTTCTTTATAAGCAAATTTGTCTCCTCTTAGTGAGCTCCCTGCACGATTTGTCGTCGTGAAGTAAATACTATATGAAGATTTAGTTACCAACTTTGGTGCAAACCACAATCGAACTCGAACCGTTATCGGCTGCGGATCTTTCAGTTGATATTGGTCACCTGGTTATTAATTTTCATTGAATGGTAATTAGTAACGGATATGAAAATGGACAATTTCCAGTAACCGTGAATATCGTTAAAACTTGTTACTTTAAAGGCCATAAAAATACACTGTACAAAAAGTTGGTTGGAACTGCATGAGGAATTCCCCTTTCATGAAGCAACCATGGCATGATGCATTATCCTTTCTGTTAATTCCCGCGTGCAAGATAATCACTACGGAACTTTAATGCAAAACCCTCAGGTGTTTTGTATATTATGTAGAGGTTATACTTTTGGTCTGTCGTATTAGGGAATTTCCTTTTTTCTGGGTACCTTCCGGCAACTATATTAGGATTTTTTCTTTTCTGCCATTGAAAGACATTCTCAGACAATAAAAGAACGGAAGAGAGTTTGTCAGCCTCACGAGTTGGTAATAACCAGAAAATGCTATAAATGACCTGATCAGCTTCCCCACAAGATTAAATCTATATGTCAAGGAGATGAGACTCTGTCCTTTGCTAACTTAGAACAAACGGTACCAAATAATGCTGTGTTCTTGCAAATCTAACAGTATGTTCCTTCTAGTATGCTTTTTATCCAGAGTTTGCAAAAACTTATTTATAATTGCACGGCATATTACAGGTTCTTGAAGAGTTGGTCCTCATAAGATAGAATCATAAAATCCCTATTTTTAGTCTTAAGTTATCAATTATATTTAATTTTTTCACATTTATATGGTAGTATTTACTAACAAATGTAAAATGTATGTTTACTATCCTCATCAGTGTTATAAGATGACATTTATTATCACGATGGTTATCTTTGTTTGTAAGCTCTATGTCAGCAGATTACTTATTTTCGGCGTTGATGACCATGGCAGGTTTAAATCTTCTTTTTATTATCTACTGAATAAATAAATGAGGCTACTTAGCTCTAGATTATACTAGCATATTGGCTATTGTTAGACTCTCCTTTCCAGCATCCGAATCTTTCTCTTCAGATGAGTCCTTTTCTTCCAGGGCATCCTTCCTGCATTTCTGGATTCCTTATTTCATAGGAAACTCATTCCCTCACTCATTCCTGCCAGTACTTCTTATCAGCTGCCTCTTGGCCAACAACTCTTCATTCTTCCTACATAAACATCAATCGTAATAGCCTATGATTCAAAGCCTTAATACTCTCTCTCTCTCTCTCTCTCTCTCTCTCTCTCTCTCTCTCTCTCTCTCTCAAGCATCATCTACGTGTGCAGTTCAAACTCCAGCTGATATCTCACAAAGTTCGATGTAACCGATAATTTAGCAAAACAATTCCTGATTTGGAGTATGATTATAAACGTTATTAAAAAAAAAAAAAAAATAAAGTAAATTAATGCATAGATATGTGTGTGCCGAAGCTTACGTTGCGTAGATATTTGTCTAGATTTCATAGTATCTAGCAACCTAAATCAGGTACTTCTTAAAGCGTAACAACGATTTTGCCTTAAGGCAGAGGTCGCCAAGCAGTCGATCGCTGTCCCCCCACAATCCTATGTAAACAAAACAAACAAACAAAACACAAGTACATATATATATATATATATATATATATATATATATATACTATATATATATATATATAATGTGTATATATATATATATATATATATATA
>NC_087200.1:110164000-110221500 GCF_015104395.2 Macrobrachium nipponense | reverse complement strand
GATTTTTCGTATCTTGGAACACATTTAACATGTAAAATGGCTAATCCGTTCCAAGCCCTCCAAAAACACCCCAGTAAATTATATTTCCAGGCCTAAAACACATGTTCTAGGGTTACGACGGAAGAAATATGACTCCAAAAAGGTAAAATACTGTACATACTTGAGTATTATTCAACTGCATATAATGTTCAACCCCATTTTTACTACATATATTAGGACTTTGGCATATGTCCCTTCCCCAGCAATAAGCCTAGCCTATGTTAGCGGTTGCTACTGTAGCCTAGTCTATGATTCTGACATCTAAACCTAAGAGCTAAAAGCTTAGAATATGCCAATAAAATGTATAAATAATCAGTATGTACTCATTTCAATAATTATTAATTAATCATTAACTATAACTACACAAACAAACAAAAAACAAACCTTCCAATCGATTGTTTACATTCTTACGAGTATCGAACGAGCGCCAAGCAATCATTTTTCCTAGCACACAGTAAGCCATAAATTGTCATTAATATCTCTCTACAACTAATGAAACCACCAAATAGTATAATAACCATCATTTCTTTTATTCTTTATTCTATCTTTACCTAATGGAGATACCGAGTTACTGACAGCTGTAATGAAACATATGTAATACGTAACGTTAATAATAAAACAGAAGAAGAATTCTAAAAAATACCCATTTGTTGGCAGACTGATTTATTTATATTTTCTGATATCTAATTCACAATTTTTTTATTAAATGTATTGCATGTACTCATTTCAAATAATTATTTAAGTAACCATTACTATAATAAACAAAAACAAAAAAAGCTTCCAAACGTCTGTTTACATCCAGCACTTACTAGTACCGAACGATCGCCAAGCAATCACTTTTTACACAGTAAGCCATAAATTTTCATTATCTCTTCTTCAACTACTGAAACTACCAAACAGTATGATAAACCATTCATTCTATTCTTTATTCTATCTTTACTTAATGTTTTTTTTATTAAATGTATTGCATGAATAAGTTTTTCAATTTTCAGCAACCTTTTACCAATAGAATACTTAAAGCACAAGGGGTAGATGCTGACCAATAGGAGAGCAGGACCTTATGGGGTGACTAGCATCAGGAAACCAATGGGAGAGCGGGAGGATGGTGGCGAGTTTACTCAGTTGGCGGCGCGGGAGTTTTAAAATTGTTCTCGGTGGTCCGGGCGAATCTCGGGACTTTATAGCAACAACCTTTCGTATCTTGAAAACTTTTCGTATGTAGAGCAGTAACATTTTTCGTATTGGCTTTCGTATCTCGAGGTACTACTGTATATATAAAGGTGATGCCATGGAGGAAAATGAAAAGATAATTGCCAAGATCTTTCGGTCTTCACGACCCATTACTTAAAGTTTTCATTTTCCTCCATAGCATCACCTTTATTTATACATAGCATCGCGCTTTATATATCTCGTGATCAAGTTATTTATATATATATATATATATATATAAATATATATATATATATATATGGATGGCATTGTCGCTTCTAGAAAGTCGGATCTTTAATAAAAAGATTATGGCCAGCAGAAACTACAGCATTTTTTCCATTAAAACTTTATTTTTATCCAACGTCTACGTTTCGGGAAAAAATTGAAATTCTATACATTAAATCAGACTAAAATGGGGCACAGTAGTAAATTATACTTTTAAAAAATTATATAGATTAATTATCATTACATCAGTGAAATTCGAATTTCATATAAAAGTAAGATGGTAACTATACAGTAAAGGACAAAGCTACTAAGTACAATTACACTTTCAGGAGGAAGAGAAAAAATAAATAAACAAAACACTTAAAAATACATAAACCATTAATCCTAACAGGCAAAAATTTCTGAATATGATTTCAAAAGGAGAAAAAAAAAATATATATATATACATATATATATATATATATATATATATATATATATATATATATATATATATATATATATATAAAGGCGGACACAAAGCATATAGACAAGACTGAATAAGTTATTATTTATTTTTGACCAAATGGGAGAGGCAAACACAAAGGCGAGAAGGTAGAAGGGGCGAATGGTCTATTAAGTAATGTTCAGTTGTACAGCAGTTGAATGGTAGTTGAGGGTTGGTGACAATTGTGTAATGAAGAGGTACTCAAGAATGGGTAATGACCGGTTATCGATTGCTTGGGATAAGATTTTAAAATCATTGTACTGAATGCTATGTTTACATTTTACTGCATGGTTGCGTATTGCAGAAAATTCTTTCTTAGATAAAGCTAATCCTGTTCGGTGACTGACACCCCGATGGCAATCGATGAGAACCTTCAACAGCCGACTAGAATTACCGACATAGGTTCCCAAATTACATTTGGGACAAGTAAACAAATATACCGTTGAAGATCGCATCAACTGCGGTAGGGTATCCTTGAACTTGAAAAGACTTCTGATTGTTAAGGGGTTCTTGAAGATAAAATTAAATTTAACGTATGGGTACATATTGCTGAGCACGACGGTGAGCTCTTGTTTTACAAGTTTATATGTTGAACAAAAAGGCCAGGATATATACAGTTCTTTTTTAGGTACATTAAACGTGGGTGTTTTCTGTTTAACAATGTCAATTATAAACTCTCTCAAGATTTTCTCAAATAGGTGGGATGGATAGCAATTTCTGCTAAAATAGTTTTGCAAGAAAACTACTTCCTCATGGAATTTGACCCAGTTGCATGACAAATTATAAACCCTACACAATAATGTCTTGCATGCATTAAGTTTAAAATTCTCAGGTCGCTCTCTTTCTCTCTCTCTCTCTCTCTCTCTCTCTCTCTCTGTCTGTATATATATATATCTATATATATATATATATATAATATATATAGAGAGAGAGAGAGAGAGAGAGAGAGAGAGAGAGAGAGAGAGAGAAGAGAGTTCAGTATTGAAAAATACGTGCGTTCTTAATTAATAGTAAAGAAGTAAATAATCACATAAACAGGCATTGCATGTTCTATAAGCACTTATATGTTTACTTGTCTTCGGGTATGGCGTATATCGCATAGCAATCCTATCTAAAATGGGTTTATTTATGCCAAGGAAATTTCCGGTTAGAAATATTATAGCCAAGGGGAAATCTTCAACCCCCCCCCCCCCTCCTCTAACACCGCCCCCCCAAAGCCGAGTCGTCTTTTCCTCTTTCCCATTCTCATAAACTTCGGTGATTCGAAATTGGTTCGTGGGATTCGGAACTCGCCCAAGCTACTGGGAGCTGCCGTTACAGGATGAGTCGGAAAGCAATTCACGGGCACGAAAGCAAACACGTGGGAGCACTGATTTTGCATGCAGAGGAGATTGCGCGGAAAATGGCAAACAGACTCTCAGAGAGGGTTGGGGGCGGGGGGGGGGGGGGGGTGGCGGCTGGTGTGTTGTAAGAAGGGAGGAAGGAAGCCGTATAATTATTATAGTAGATACACACAACCGTGCATTTGACGTCTAGGCCCGTCCCTTACGACGCTCCTGACTGGCTGTTGATAAGCCAATCACTGGGCTGGAAACTCTTAGTCTGTAGAGAGAGTTCACATAAGCAGGATGTATGTTCCACCTCTCTGAAAGACGTATCCCTCAGGAGAGGTGGAACGTACATCCTGCCTATGTGAACTCTCGAGAGAGACTGAGTTTCCAGCCCTGTGACTGGCTTATCAACAGCCAATCAGGAGCGTCGTAAGGGACGGGCCTAGACGTCAAATGCACGGTTGATGTGAGTCTAGTTCCCATATATTCATCAGTATCTCTTCAAGCATTTATGCAAAACAAGTTGAAACATAACCACAGATTATCAGGTAAAGAGAAACGTAGAGAGAGAGAGAGAGAGAGAGAGAGAGAGAGAGAGAGAGTGGAAAAGCCGATTGTGAGAGAGAGTCCCCCCAGTGATTGAATGCCGTCTGTTCGTGGATGTCCCTGTGGAATCTTTTTGTTTATAGAACTCGACCCTCAAAAAAGTCCTCATTCATTTTACTCTGTCTCATCTTTTCCCTTTCTCTTTAACTGCATAACTGCTTTGGACACTGTATCTGAAGACGTGTATCTGGTTAGAGACTAGTGCTTTAAAGGCGAATGTTAAAACTGTGCTTTGTTTACTTAATCAGCATAACATGACCATATTTTTTTTTTATGCAGTCAGAGACGACGGGTAGCCTCATGCCTCCGGTTAGTTCTTGTCTGGTAGAAACAGAGGAGAGAAAACGACAGGTGTGTAGGATAAAACCCTGGAGTACTTGACAAATTCATATATGAAAGTCGAGAAAATTCAAGGAATTTGTTAAAATACAGAATAAATGAGAGAATTCCAAAGTCGAGTAATTCGGACGGTTGCCTTACGAGCTTGATATCACTGGTTTGGTTCCTATAGAGGTTGATTTATTTGAACATGTTCCGTGCGTCAGTTCAGTTAGTCAGTGCATATTTATGTGATAGTTAATTAACAGTGGAGGGTCGCCGCCAAATTGGGGAAGGGTGTAGCTTCACCAATTGTTTACTTACAACCAAAGACTAATGCCCTCTTAAGTCAACCTTCCTCCCGAGGAAATAGGCACGGAAGGTGACTGTGTATTAACCTTTCGAACACTTGCACAATCTTTCACCAATCTGCAAATTCTCTCCAGTGTTATCAGGTGAGCTGTATCTCTTCCCCTGACTTCTCATCACTGCAACCAGAAAAAATCAATCGGCCTTTGATCAAAGGCAGCAAAGCTTTACATGAACACACTTTAATAGCAACCCTTCTAATCTCCTGTGCAGCATTCTCACACAAACTGCCCTCTCATCCTAAAAGCTATTCAGTATTTACGAAAATCCTTCCACACCATAAACTCCCGACACCCTCCAAATGGCCTCTCTTTTGGTTCTATCATACCGTTTATAGGTCCCCGTACATCGCACATAGAGTTTTCTTTCCCTCTGTTCCCCAGCGTCTCATTTAACTTCTGCTATTCTTCTCTTTTCTATGACTTGCTCTTAAAACAATATGCTCTTTAAAAACTGCATCCTTGAAATGGATAATTAATTGATGGACTGAGAACAATTTACAATATTAACCAGAGTTAATCCCGAGACTTTAATGGAAAATATCTACTAATCAGTCGTTCACACACTTGAAAAATAACGATTGTATTATCCAGGGTAGATTAACTGAAAGATTTTCCCTAAAACACTACGGGATTGATTGCCTTCCTATTTCAGTTACCCTTCAGATGGATTTTTCTATTAAGGGAGAATTCCTTGTTAGAACAGAGCGGAAAGACGAAGGAAATGGTCGCTGGAGATTAGAGCGGTGAAGGCGTCCTCTCGAAAGGCGGTCTGGAATGAGCTTTCAGATTAATAAGCAACATTATTTGTCGATTTCCGATGAAAAATTCACTGATAGATTATTTCATAGTAGTGATTTCGGAGAAAACGAAAACTGCTATTGGCCCTCATGATTATTTATATTAGCTTATAGTTTTTAGTTATTAGGCAAAACAGGCATAACCGACCACACTATTCTGATTATAAATAAAAATCACAGAAATACGATCGAATTTTTTTTCTTGACAACTTTTGTCGTGAAACGGAAGTTATTTTTCAAATACAAATATTATGAACTATATCAAGATTTAAAAAAGATTTTTCGATGTCATATGTGTCAAAAGGAAAAACAAAACTTGTACATCATTAAAATCCTGTAGGGATTTGTCCCTACAAGATTTTACTAATGTATTAGTTTTGTTTTTCCTTTTGACACGTATGAAGTTTAACAATCTTTTTTAAAACTTGATATAGTTCATAATATTTGTATGTTGTTTATTTCACCTCATGAAAATTACAGCATGTTGTTTATTTCACCTCATGAAAATTACAGCATGTTGTTTATTTCACCTCATGAAGATTACAGCATGTTGTTTATTTCATCTCGTGAACAAAGCCTATAGTGCTGAATATTTTGACATTGATGATAAAACCACCACTTAAGAAGAATGGAGTGATTCCCACGGACAAAAAGAATCTTCAGTTTCAGTTCTGACTCTCAACATGGAACAGACCATTTGATTACCAGGTTTCAATGCAAATGACATTAAAAAGGATGGAAGACGAGGAATATCTTCAATGTAACCTCAGCCACCTGTATGCAAAATTCAGCCAGTGCCCTTCTGAAATTGGGGAATCTGATCTACAAGTTCTAGAGGCAAGGTGGAGCAAGGTTTGATTTCTTAGCGCAAGAGCTTAGGTCATATTATGACATAATCTTGCCAACACAAAGTGCACCGAAGAAAAATACCAAACAAGATGCTTCCTTCCAAGTGAGGATGGTCAAAATAAGGTAACAAATGGAAAAACTTTTGGACGATCCTTGGATCCCTTTCTTAAAGCTGCTGGAAATTGACAAATTGTGACTGCAAGATAGAATGTGGAGTTGAAAGTTGCAAATTTGTAAAGAATGGATGATTTTACTAACTTTTGTGTTTGCCCGTGTCATATTTGGTGAAGTGGATGTTGCGACAATATCACATTATACATGTGTTTTCTTATCAGTCAGAGTCGCCATGACAAAGAAAATCTGTAAATTATAACCTTAAAGCGGCGATCGCTTTTGCTTTTTCCTTAAAATCCTATACAAAGTAAATACTCAGCCAATGTTTAGACGTAAATCGTCAGTTGAACAGTTTTATGTGGAATCTGTTTTAATAATAAAGATGATCTTCATTCAAGCCATGTTTTTAATATATATATATATATATATATATATATATATATATATATATATATATATATATATATATATATATATATATATATATATATATATATATATATATATATATATATATATATATATACATACATACATATATATATATATATATATATATATATATATATATATATATATATATATATATATATATATATATATATATAATATATATATATATATATATATATATATATATATATATATATATATATATATACATATATATATATATATATATATATATATATATATATATATATATATATGTATATATATATATATATATATATATATATATATATATATATATATATATATATCGGAGGGCGGAGAGATGCCAAAATCCTTTAAAGTTATTTATTTATTGACGTTTCAGGACATGTGTCCCATTTTCGAAGCTAGAAAATTAAAAGAATAACAGAATTAAAAAGAGACTCAGATTAAAACATGATAAAAAGTTATTTCTTAACAAAATGCAAATTAGGTACAAGAAAAGGAAACAGTGTTTACCAAGTAGTGCTGAAGGCAAAAGCTGAGTGACTGTCAGGGTCCGTTTTAGTGCCGACGGAAACTCAAGAGAGGTACAGAGGAGTTGACGTGGACTGAGTATTTAGTTGGGGAACCAGTTGTTTAATAAAGAGATTCGAGTATTGTCAATTGATGTTCGTTTGGAGCTTTGCCTATGATTTTGAAATCCTTGTAATTTATATTGTATTTGCATTTTTTCCCATGATCTCTAATACAGGAAAAGGGGTTCGGGGTTTGATATATATATATATATATATATATATATATATATATATAGTATATATATATATATATATGTATGTATGTATGTATATATATATAGATATATATATATATATATATATATATATATATATATATATATATCTATACACGTATCGTTACATACTTGGTTGAATTTGGTTAGATGAAATGAATATTGATTTAGAAATTGCTTTTGGGCCACATGCCCCAGAAAGCATTTAACTTGTAATTACATTTAAACAAAGGGGATAGGTCGTCAAAAAAGCCGTAGTTACACTAGATTCCTTTATTTCACACAGTGCAAGGAAAGAAAATAAATCCTGGGTGGTATGCAATACAGCAAAACAAGTGCAACAGTAATCTTACAACAAAATTTACAGTTGTAGCTTTAAATGACTCTAAAACAAATGAATAGTTGGACAATATTTGCTCATTGTCATCGTTGGGTTAAATGAGCTGAACTGAATTCCGTATGAAGGCTTCCCGGAAGAGAGTAGATGATACAAAGGTTCGTAAAGCATAAGAAAATCTCTCACAACTTGGCTGGTACTGTCAATTTAATTTTCATAGCTAACAGATTTATTTGAGCTCAGATATATTAGAAGTAACATTTTCTCTTAACGTTATCTCGTCTTTTTCATTTATATATCGTGGTTGCCAGAGGAGAGAGATGTGACTGGACAATTCATATCTGCATCTTTGTTCAAGGCACCTAAGCTGTTCCATCATGAAACCATCGGTTTCATGATGTCTGATATCTTTCTGACATTTAGATAGTTCCAGGCTGACATTTTCATTCCAGTTTATCGGTCAACATCCTGAAATTAATTTCCATATTCATCATGAATTCCACATAGATTAATTTTATCACACTCAGGTTACTGTATTCTTTTTATTACGCAGATTCAATTATGTTTCTTTTTACAATATGATTAAAAAAATTACCTCAGGTGAATTTTTCCAATCTATACAATCAATGGTTAAAATCATGTATGTGTACAATATATATATACACACATATATAATAATTATATATATAATCTTAAATACTATATATTATAGTATAATGCCATATTTTGTATATTCTATGGGTGCCTTGTATGATAAGGTAGTGACTAAATGTTAGATATGTACCTACAGTAGTGGGACGGTCTTGCATTTAGTGTTTGGAATAATAAGAATTGAGCCATGCTCCATTAAAAAGAAAGAAAAAAAACTCGATTGGTAAACAATGGGGTTTTAAAATGAAAATTCTCGTAACAAAAATGGACGAGATAAAATGAAAAAAGAAGTAAATGGAAGAGTAACTACGTTACAGGACCTAATGGTGGGACGAAGAGTGGCTGAGGTATATTTAATCATGACCTAGTTGATACGAAAGTAAAAATAGGACGTAATTTTAGCTGGAGAGGAAGGGTCGGAATTTCGCTATGAATATATATACTTTAAACAATTTAGTTTGCGGAGAGAGAAGCGAGGACTCACGAAAGGAGAAGAATGACAAAAAAGTGCAGCTAATAAGTTTTTAATAATTACAGAAAATATAGGACACAGAGGCACGCGAAATAAGAATAAATGAAGTGCAAGTAAAATAATGAGCTGAAAGTTTGAGGGAGGGAAAAGTTGAAATGCCGTAAATGCAGGATCAAGGCAGAAGGCAAAATACCTTTAGATATATGTCAGAGTTTTAATCAGGCAGTCAAAGGGAGAGAAAAGGGTGAAGACTAATAGTGAATCTCAGTTTTAAAAAAATAAATAAATAAATAATTAAAATAAATTCTAGGAAGTTAAAGAAGTTATAAAGCCGTGGATCAAATGCAAAGCGACAAGTTAATCAGTTAATGAATCTTAGAATTACTGATGCAAATGCGAAGAGGCATTCTGAAGAGAATGCTGACTTGTGATGACATGCTAAGCATTCTGAACAGCTGGTGACTAGAGAAGGTAGAAGTGAGGTAGACTAAAATGATGAGTGTGGCAAAGGACTAAGGATAAAGAGAGACAGCTGACAGGTTCTAAAATTAATAAGGAAAGATTTAATATAGTTAAAATGAAGTTGTTGCAGTATAAATTCCGTAGGAATGGGTGAGACGACTAAGCTTACCTTTGTACGAGGGGAAAAATTTTTTGGGAAGAAAACCTAAAAGACTGATAAAGGAGGAGCAGTGGGGATTTAGGAGGAAGAGAATGTATGGATCAAATGTTTGTGACTAAAAGATGTTGTATGAAGGTAACCTGTTGAGGAATTAACAGTTTTAACAAAGAAAGTAAAGCTTGTGTTGAAATATACTAAACATCGAGAGATTAGCTTCGCGAACAAGTGGATCAAAGACAAAGGCTGGATGGTTTACATGTCTGTTTATAGCTAATGAATAGAGTAACGCAAGAAGCCAGAGAGGATATTAGAAGTAGATGCAAAGTGAGGGATAAGAACAGTTAATGGGAATGAAATGCAGAGTGAAGAGTGAATGATGTTTGCAGATGAAAGGTGGTCGTGCAGGCTACAGAGGTAAAATTGTTTGAAAGAGTTTTGTAAGAGTAAAGCTGAAAGTGAATGCTAAGAATAAATACACAGCTTCATAAATATATAAAGCCCAGTGGTGCAGGATTACAAGCTTAGGACTGCATGTTTATTAGGGAGAACGTGTAATGGATGTCTGGAGGAGGAGCAAGTAGGTGAATAAAAAATAGATGAGAGAAGGAGGATAGTCGAATCTCGAAATGAGTATCTGCGGAAGTAGAATTTGTATGAAGAGCATCTCGCATGAGTCTTTTCTTATGGGAAGAGATGTGTAAGGATTTTGAATGCCAATCGCAGGACCTGGTGGAGACCTGAAATTCATTTCTTCGTTAGTATAAAAAGAAATAGCGTCATGAAGACATGACAACGAAGTTATTTGTGGGTTAAAATGAAAATGAGCAAACTGTCATATACAATCAGCCGTTATTAACCTAGTAGTCAGCTTGCGTGGTGGAAGTGGCTTGATTTCGAATCTAACTTCAGAACCTGGATTCGACGGGACTACGTACTGCAGGCCCGAAATCAACTTATCACGTTTGAAGACTGAACGGTTATAGTATTGTCAGCCTACTTCCAAACCCAAATGGAATAAATTCGAGTCTTAGTAGTTCTGGAGGAACAAATCCACGGTTATGTATGGGCACATATATATAGAAATCAATCTACAGAGACTGAAAAAGAGAACTGAACAGATTCCCGAAAGCTCTCTGCGGATGTTTATTTTTTTAAATAGATATATGTACCCATACCTACTGGATTTGTTTCTCATTTCCAGATTCATGCTCCTATGAGCATTTTTCAACAGACTGAATCAACTTATGATTCTGAGTTCAGGTCTTTTTAAATTAGGTAGTTACTACATTGTTTATAAAATTGTAGGGAAATACAATGTCACCTTATAGCAACAGCCTGATATACTGATTGAAGTTTCAAATCTTAAGCAATTTTAAAATATTCCTACTTGCTTCGTAGTGAAAATTTGTAATGATGTTTTGCTCTGATCTTTGTTTTGTGAAGTTTTCTTGCTTATGTTTCTATTTATTTATTTTACTTTGTACCCCGAAGAAGTGTACGCAATACACGAAAGCGCTTGGTACCTGATCTTTCATTTTTCACCTTTCATGCAGCTATTTACGTATATATATATATATATATATATATATATATATATATATATATATAGATATATATATATATATATATATATATATTATATATATATATATATATATATATATATGTATATATAGTATATATATATATATATATATATATATTATATATATATAATATAGTATATATTATATATATATAGATATATATATATATATATATATATATATATTATATGTATATATAATATATATATATATTATATATATATTATAATATATATATAAGTGTGTGTCTGTGTGTGTGTGTGTGTAGATGGAGTAGGAGAATTATGGGTAACATTCTTTGTGGAATAGATTTAAAATTAAAGAGAGAGAGAGAGAGAGAGAGAGAGAGAGAGAGAGAGAGAGAGAGAGAGAGAGAGAGTATGTCCGTCATGAGCTCTGTGAATTTGGAGAAGCATCTTGAAGAGAGCAAGAATCATAAGGAATATTCAGGTAGTGAGACATTCCTTCATAGGAGCGAAAGGAGCTTTAACATGACCTCAGACGCCGTAAGAGGGTTCCCCGGAAGGAAGAAATGCAACAATGGTAGTCTGCAGGGAAAGGGAATCTTTGGCAGCAGTCCCTCCCGGGTTGGCGCGTTGCATTTGGGTCGGATTGGAATAAGCTCTGCCATGGTTGACATGTCGGAGAGGCTGGAGGGAATATTTCCGTGATATTTTTAGCTCTGTATATTGGCATGTGTCTTACTTAAAGGCAAGTATATATTTTTAAATTCTACTTTCCCTGGAAGTAAGAAACAATAGCAACCACTCTAAAGTGAAAAAATAGCAGCCAGAGAAAGTTGCGAAGAGAAATAAAGTAACAGCAGTAATAATAGTAGTAGCAGATGTATAATAGAAAAAGAAATATAAGAGGGTCACTCGTTCTCACAGAAAATGAATGTAACGGCGACCAAATAGTGGTTCCTCTCATCAACCTCTCCCCCCCTCCCCCTTCCCTTTATCTCCTCTGGTTACCTCCATTCACTGTTTTTGTACCTGAGGAGATACCTTAGAGGATCTATTGTTCCATCTGAGCCTCTTGACTGATTACGTTCTCGTGTCAGTGAGTCGAGTTTGTGTTTCGAGTGATCATTAGCAGTTATTTTTTGGTCACCCGTGGAGAACTAGAATGTGCGCCGTATTAATCACCGAAAATCATATTCGGTATTTTTATGATCAAATATATTTATTTTTGGACGTGTACAGAGAAAACCAGGAGAGTAATCGCAGCCACTTTCATCATTTTAACCGCTAAAACAAGAGTTAATCCCCTGTGTAGATAACTTCCACTTTCCTCTGTATGGAACTCACATTCACATAGGTATAGTGAACATTGGCTTTTCCAATTCAGGGCTGCATAGACGCGGATGTGAATACTTAATGCTTTATTTTATTGCTGTGGTCTGAATGAAAGCGCATAATTGGAGAAATATTGATAGATTGTCTGTATCCGTTGAATTCAAAACGATTATCACCTTTATGTATACAAGGATGGATCGCAGAATACAGGGATGATCAAATAGTTGATATTTGGAAGAGATAAGAGAATTGAAATATCATGACATCGTGTAAATGAAGCATTGATCATTTCAGAAAAGACTTTTATATGCAAATCACTATAGAGAACCAGTATGGCATAGAGCTTACTTTTACCGCCTTGTGGTAATAAATATAGGAATAATCCTCGTATTCTTAAGATCGTTAGTGATATATCGTAGTATTCTAGAGCAACAATGTAATGAAAAAATACACATGGAGAATTCTCCTGACGAAACCAGAAGGTCCGTAGATCATATCTCTTCGAAGAAATTCACTAGACAAAATCTATTCTCAAACTTGAACATTGCTGGAATAAAATAATGAACAGAATAATATACATATACATATATATACGCATTAAGCTACAAATGTCCTTTAATATGTGATTCGCTTTACCTCGGCATTAATATATTTTAATATATGTTAACCGAACCACGGAACCAAGCATTCAAAACGTGATACCTTTGTGGTTTAAAGCGCTTCAATGTACGTCCTGAATTCTTGGTTCCTTGGTTTCACGGTCCACATAGAACGTAAGTGATTTGCGGCCATGAGCCGACGGATTTCTTATCAACTAAAAAATTCCCCTTCGATTAACGTATATGAAAATATATCAGTTCCTAGGTAGAGCGAATTAGATATCAAAGAGGTCATTTGTAGCTTAATGCGCATATATGAATCACGGTGATGTGATAAGACTCATACATAGATATGTTTATACATATGTATATGTATTTAGATGAAGGATAAATGCTATTCCCGTTCACTGTGAGAGGAAAAAGTTAATCTGTCAATTAAATAGTTTATATAAAGATGTTCAAATTATAAGATGAAAAATAATTTAACTCTATCAAGTTTTATCAAAAAAGTTTGGAGAAGAATATGAATAACAACCAAGAAACATTTGTATCGAAGATTTGTAAAGTGTAGAGATCTTGAGTCCTTTTAATTTGTCTTGTACGAAGGAACAACTGGCAGGAAACAAATGCCGCCAAATTTCCATTAAGAAGCACCCCAGGTGGGTAGGTCGTTGAGGCTTCTACGAAAATAAGATTTGTAGGAATAACGACTGCTCTTCATATATCAACAGGTGACATCCATAACCCCCCAAAAGGAACGTTCGTTTCATTCCCCCTGGAAAGGCTTAGCTACTCCTCCCATTCCCTTTGTCACTTTTTTAGTCGTTTGCTGGTTCATTCTAACCGTGTCTCACCCAGTGCCCTCTGGAGGCATTTTGCACAAGCACACATACCCACACACACACATACACATACACACACACACAGACACACACAGACATACACATATATATGTATATATGTGTGTGTGTGTGTGTGTGCATATGTATATAAATAATCTTTTATTCCATATGGAAAAATAAAAAAATGTAAATGGTCAAAAATTATTTTTAACAGTTGTTCCGAGAAGTCTGTTGGCCGACGACACTCGAGCATTTTTAACCACTTACATTTATATTTTCATGTGTTAAAACAACTGAATGTATATATATATATATATATATATATATATATATATTATATATATATATATTATATAATGTACCCCCCTCTCGAATGGAAAGTAAAGTTGTAGTTTTGAGAGCAGTTTTGAGAACGGGTCAAGTCAGGTAGTTGGATTCGATTAGTCATATGGAGGATAGGCATACCAGTAGTTGCTTTATCCTTGTCCCAACATCTGTATCTCTGTGTTTTCCTTTCTGCTGGTCTTGATTGTCTTTTAAGTAATCTCGGCTCACTCTCCTGATAAGTCGCCATTTCCGCAGCTTGAGGGTTCATATGCTGAACAACATTAAAAAATCGACCAAGAGAAGTCACTACCTACTCAATCGACAAGCAGGGCAGACATATGACCAGCTCGGTCGCAAATTTCTGGCCATATCTCTTTGTCTTGGCACGTTGCCAAATTGGTAATTTGGGCCACAAGTGACCTGGACTACGAGCAACCCCTCCAATTGTTATTGGAAAACCTATTGGGTTATTCAGTTATTTTGCAAAATTGTACTTTCAAACTGGATTTGCTCTTAAGTCTGAAATGAGGAATTAAGTACCAGTACTGTTCTTCTCACTAAATCTCTCATTTCCTCTCCTTAGAATTCATCCCCCAAAGTACAGCCCTTTGCTGAATACTACTATGAAATTCAGGGCCTCTGTAGCACGGTTTTTTGGATTTTTCTCCTTATCAAAGCATCAGATGTAGCTGAAAGTTGACATATGTATATTTTACAACTACACACAAATTTTGTCAGCATTATCAATAACCTAAACCCGATAGTTTTAATTTTTATAGAGTAAAAATGATCTAGCCGACGCCATGGCCAATGATTGCGAGCCAAGAGTCGAAAAACATTCATTACGTAAGCAAGGTAAACATCGTTTTACGAAATGTTGCCCCGCCCATCCACCAGACAGAAACCCATTCACCTTATTCCATCGGCTCTGAAACCCATAGTAGTCAAGAATGGCTAACAGGATTTGGAATTGTCCCCGTGGTTGCAAAACTTCATTTTCTCACGACTTGCAACTTTATACAGTCAAGAGAAAGCCCGTGGTCATACTTACTATAGCCTGAATAGGTAATTATTCAGTTTCTAGTTTAAATCCAATGTTTATGGTCTGATTTATATTTAGCGTAACGTGATTATAATACTTGTCATGTCATTCAGGATTTTGAACATTTCCATTAACTATTCACTATGCCACCAAGAGAGAGAGAGAAAGAGAGAGATTGTATGTAAACAGTCTTTATATAACTTTTTGTTAAAATAAGATTTTTATCCAAAGTAAATACAAGCTTATATGTGCTAAAATCTCCAGCAGACTAACGGATCATCCGATATAATTTTTTTTTCTTCTTTAGTCTGTACGACCATGTTGGATATAAAGACTTTATGAATGGAGGAACGATGCATAGATGTGGCCAACTGCTGGGATCCTTGAGGATCATTTAGCACTTCTTACAACTACTCGAGAAATGAGTTTTTATAGCCAGAAGTTAGATTTTATAATACAACAATGTCCATGATAGCCTTCAGTGTTATCCTGAATTATAACGAGGCCAAAGAGGGTGGAGCCTCATTAAGTCATCATTCTGACGATAATTATTGGTGAAGGTTTAAAGCCTAAATATGGTACCGGCTATTTTTTTTTTTTTTTTTTAGTAAATAGGTAGATAGCCGATAAAGTAAAATTGCTTGACACTGGATACAGCAGTTAACAAATCAAGCTTGTCTACTATGTCTTTGAAAATTACCAACTATTCCCTACATCTTGTCAATCTGATTGTGACCTATAAAGTAGATTATAATTTCTTAGGACACTTATTTTGGAAGTTAGACTAATAATCGGAGTGATTTTGTATTTATTAACATATTTTGTTGGTTTGTTCATTATGACAATTATCAATGGAGAGGATTCAGAGTTCATAAAGGTGTACTGCTTTGCTTGTATTTAAATTTTTATGTCATTGTTGCCAGAGGTATAGACTTCGTTACGTATAGCCAATCATCCATCGAGAAAGAGGGAAGAAATGCTGTCATAAGTTACGTAACGAGTGCGTTCGAAACCTTATCTTTGAGTAAGTTGGCCCGTCTTCAAAAAAAGTCACTTTTACATTATAAGTACCAAATTTATTCAACCTACGTAATGCAGAATACAGTCAAAATTTATGTGTAGATATAATGTGTATTCTGAATAAGCTTTATATCTATGAAATGCATAGATGAAAAGTTATTGCCAAAAAACCGTGTTACAGAAGCCTTGAATCTCATAGTAGTATGTGTGTTTCCCATTTGAATTAAGACTACTGATGAAATAATCCTTTCCTCAGTGACACTGAGTAAATCATCCCACCATTGTGATAGATTATTGCAAGTGAGAAGTTGCCTTAGAAGACAGTTAATTCAACCTTACTACAAGCAAGCCTCTGCTTCTGAAACTGATTGTCAGGTTGTAATCTGTATATTCACGAGCCACAGGCTCCCATATGCGTTACCATTCTGTAAAATTTCTATTTCTTTCTGAAAGCCAATTAACTGTAAATTTTGTTGTTTTGCTGGATTGCATACCAGTCATGATTTATATCCCCTGCTGGAACTGTGTGAAATAGAGGAAGTTAGTAACCAAGGGCTTTCATGGCGACCTTTCCCTATGCTTTGACGCCACAAGAGGGCAAGTCAGCTCTTGTATTACATTTGCTTACATATTATGTTCTGGGTAAGTGGCCCATAAAACAGTTTTCCGAATCAATATATCAATATCCATTTCATCTAGCCAAACCTACACCAAATATGAAACAGTATGTATATAATATATATATATATACATATATATATATATATATATATATATATATATATATATATATATATAAATAATATATATGCACGTATCTGTGTGTATATATACACGTGTAATCTTAGACACAAGATATATCATCATTTGTATTCGAAATAGAAAAATAAAAAATGTAAATGGTTAATAAAGGCTACACAGTTTCGTCCGTCATATGAATGCGAAATAATGAGATGTGAAATCAAAATATAATATCAAGAAATTGATCAGAAACTGCAAACACAAAGACAGAAATAACCCATAGAGATAGAACGATTAAAAGGATATTTT
The DNA here is from genome assembly GCF_015104395.2 of Macrobrachium nipponense. Lineage (NCBI taxonomy): Eukaryota > Metazoa > Arthropoda > Malacostraca > Decapoda > Palaemonidae > Macrobrachium > Macrobrachium nipponense. The sequence goes on along the minus strand of NC_087200.1, from coordinate 110,204,080 downwards.
TCTCATCTCGAGTCAAAGTGAACGAGTCTTCGAACACAACCTTCGGAAAAAGTGAAGAAGAGATATATACTCCGGCAGAAAAAGCATTGTATCATTATCAGGAGCCAAAAGGAAGCCTTTCATTTATTTCACCATCTTCCTTGGCACTCTCGAGATGTATCAAGGTGCCATCTTTTCTCTTTTTTTTTCTTATGTCATTTTGCTTGTTTGGTCTGACTCAGTTGCTTTTAGTTTTGGTTTTCAAGATTAATTTGTATATTTTAATCTTTTTTATGGATTGAGGATACGAGTAAATAACTATTAAATTAGGGATTTTTTTGTCTGTTATTCAAGCACCAATTGATACAAGAGATGCAAATGATGTTTGCAAATCTTTGTTCAGGGCCGTTTAGAGTTCACGAAAATATCCAACGTACTAGAAGCTGAATATTCATATTACCATCGAAAGGAACCATGAACTCGTAGATGAAATCAATGAGAAACAAGAGATGTCTTTTTATATGTTCACTGGTTAACCGAGTTAGCTTTTATGGGTATTATATAAAACAGAAAAATAACGCCATTATCAAGAACGAAACAGCAAACCAGGAATTCAAGAAGGCTATGAAAAGATGTAGTGGACATTGAAAGCAGCATTGGAAAGGAAAATCGCTGATGTAGGACGTCAGTATCGTAGCTTGTTTGTATATTTATATATATAATATATTTATATCTATATATATATTATATATATATATATATATATATAGTGTATATGTATGTAGTATGTAGTATGTATGTAGGTATATCTATATATATATATATATATTTATATACATACATACAGAGATACAGAGCGAGAGAGTAATGTATATCCTGGGAAGCACTTTTACAGTGGTATTCAATTTTAGGAAAAGACAAGTTATATAGAACATTATTACATTTTATCTCAGTCTAGGGTAGCCATGGTAGAGGAAGATAGCTAGTCAACAGTAAGAGAGAGAGAGAGAGAGAGAGAGAGAGAGAGAGAAGGACGGGAGATGGAAAAGAATCAAAACTACAAGCTAAGAATGACAAGCACATGAACGTGCAAGCAACCAACTCCGCCCCTGATGAAACAATTTTAAAAATAAGGTTGCAGACTGAATTGTTATCAAGCTTCGCTTTGTGGATATGTTATTACTTTCTCGGGCCTGGAAAACTGAGGGTGTGACAGATGAGAAAAGGTAAAAGTAACGTAACAGCTGCCCGAGGAAATGTGTGTAAAGAAAAGAACCTACACTGCAAAGTTTCTCTCTCTCTCTCTCTCTCTCTCTCTCTCTATATATATATATATATATATATATATATATATATATATATATATATATATATATATATACATATATATATATATATATATATATTACATTCAGTGACAACTCCTTTGACTCCAACAAGAATTCAATTTGCTTTCAAATTTAAGTGTGAAAATTAATTAATAAAAAAAACATGATATTGGCTAGGCTGAGAGTTACAACATTAGATGGTGCAGCTAAATTACAAACTGGAATAATCACCAAATTCCAGCAAAATTCAGCGTAGTATGATTTCTCATAATTCTGGCTATCCTTTTGCGTCCAGATATTCCCAGACTATACCAACCACCACGCATTACTATAAATACCGAGCGTCTCAGTGGCGTGATCGGTATGGTTTTTGCCTGCCACCTTGGTGGCCGCGAGTTCGATTCACGGACATTCCACTGAGGTGTCAGAGATGTGTATTTCTGGTGATGTAAGTTCACTCTCGGCGTGGTTCGGAAGTCACGTCAAGCCGTTGGTCCCGTTGCTGAATGACCACTGGTTCCATGCAACGTGAAAACAGCATACAGACAAACACTATAAATACCAATGCAGCCGTTTCGAGTAGTCTTGCCTTTCCTTTTGTGAGGTTCGGTACCTCGCGGTTTTGCAGTGGTTTCGGTCCAGCTGTGACTGAATTATAAATTGATAATCTTAGATGAAGTGGTTGAATCGATGCTAATTCAAAAGTTCAATCTGCTGCTGATTGTTTATCTTGCTTATTTATTTTCGTTGTTTCCCATATGCAGTTTACCGCAGTATTTGTTTATGCACAGGAATGCTGTCTTTATTGTGGCCAGGCTTCTCATTTTCTTCAGGAAGATGAATCGTATGGATGACAAAAGAGAAGGATAAGCCATTTTATTGTATAATAGATTCGTCGGAAGCGGTGCCTTATAATGGTATTTTCAAATGCACGAAATGTTTTCATTTTGATGGATATGCAAATATATCTTCCAAGCTGCAGAGCTCTCCGAAATGCGAGCTTAAAAATAATAAATTGAATAAAGGGTGAAACGTCAAACATTTTGTTGGTGGATGGGGCAGAGAGAGATGGGCGATCAAAAGAGAGAATCAAACTATTGTTGAAGTAAAATTTTTTTTTTTTTTTTTTGTAAGATAAGCCCTGCAAAGCGGTAAAAATAGTTCCCCTTTTGAGTTTATTTCCAGAGTTTTAAAGGCGAATTTAGCCTGTCTTATCATTTCCTAGATTATAAGATTAAGCTGTGTGTGATTCATATTTGTTCATATACATTGTTGTTTCGTTTTTATCCTATTGAAAGTTTTGAACGTGAATGTCTATCATTTTAGATCAAAACATCGAGAATACATCTTTCGCCTTTGATAATAAAAGTTTTCAGTTCATCTCATCCAGAATTATTTGCGCATTCCTTCTGGGATACTCGGCGTCGGTGACCCTGGTAGTTGTAACGCCAGATAACTCGCAATCAATCAATCAGTCAACCTTCTGGGATACCATGCAACTTAGTTTTGCAGGAATCGGCCATTATTGTCTACAAAGGCGACCGAGTCGTGCATTAGCTACCAAATCAAGCTCTGTCTGTAAGAAGTGTTAATGGTCTCCTTATATCGGGTGACGAAACCTCTGTCTGTTAAAAAGAAGTCAGTCTAATGGAATCAGAAAATATTAGATTAAAAGCATCCACGTTGTAGGTTGAATGAGATGAATTTACCCAACTGGTACACTCTCGAGTTTGCAATGCCTCAAAATCTTATTGTCACGCGGGAAAAGAAAGCCTGGAATGTAGTAGGGAGGTGGATGCGCCTTGCAATTAAATTTTTCAGAATAATGTCCCAAGCAATATTCATACAACACGCATAGAGTGACTTGCTGATTTACAGTCAACGGGATGAAGCTATTCCAGTCAGTGCCAAGTCTTCAGCCGACGTAGAAGTCGTTTGAAGAAAATCTGTTGAAATATTGGCCTCTCTTCCACTGTCGAACAATTAGAATCTGAAACTGTTTCATTGCGAGATCGGAACCCTATGTTTTGGGCAATAGTCGGCCGGTTCACATGCTGAGGATAGAGATGGTTTTGTACTATCATAGCTGCCAGTCCAAAAATTAGAAGATGCAAAGGTAGCTCTAAGGTGTTATTTTTGCTGTAAGCTGTTGATTATCTCCCTGCAAAGCGGTCGGGAGGAAACGTAGAAGTCCTCGGTCTGTCTCTCTCTCGATCCGTTTGTCCATTCGTCACCATTTTGATTAGTCGATAGCTGATGTGATCATGTTTTGCAGGAACAGTTCTCTCAGTTTCCACTTATTATTACCTTTATAACAATTATTTTTTGGAGGAAACAGCAGGATTTTTCGTCACAGAAAGGGACTTTGACAAGTGCCTGATATATCAGGCAATTCTCAACGTAGGTGTCTCATATATTGATCATGAATTGATTTTAACTTGAAACAGTTGTGACTGTTGGTGGAAATTTCAGACTGATTTTCTTTCAAAGCTTCTAGTGTGAGAATCGTCGCGTGTATACAGTCAATAAGTGATTTTGGTGATGTTTTGTGACAAAATAGCGGTTTTCATTTAAGATGACTAATGATAATCACCCTCCGAATTATGGGGCAAGAATAGATTTAGCGAGTTTCCGCACCATGTTTTGTTTTAATATAAATATGCGTCCTGTACTCTTGAATCATGGAAAAAATTTACTTCAAACATTAAAAAAATACTCTGATGACACCGTACTGTTATATTTGTTAGGCGGAGTAAAAATATTGTGGAAAAGGGATTCAGGGAAGAGCCGTCCTCAGGGAAAGTGAAACACGATACTTGACCGGAGAGGAGAGAGAGAGAGAGAGAGAGAGAGAGAGAGAGAGAGAGAGAGAGAGAGAGGGCAGCGCTTGCAGCAAGGGGTCGCGGTTTTGCCTATTCTAAAGGATAGTTATTTAACAATCTTTATTCATAACTATTTTTAGTTTTCTTTTTATGTCTGCTCCGTATATTTTTCATTTTCTGGCTTGGCAGCTTGCTTTGTTATTGTATCCTATAACGATGTTTTTATTCATTTGCCTTGTTCTCTCTGAAGTCCTTTTTATTGTTCAAAACAATTAGCATTCGCTATGTACGTACCATTTCCTCTTTCCAAGTTCAGTATGAATTCGGTGAAGAAAAATATATATTTGGCAAGAAATGTTTCAGAGTTGCAGCCTCCTCCTCCTCCTTCTTCTTCTTCTTCTTCTTCTTCTTCTTCTTCTTCTTATTATTATTATTATTATTATTATTATTATTATTATTATTATTATTATTATTATCTCCTAGCCAATAGGAGGAGCCCCCACCCCACTTGCCTGATGGTACCCCTGGCTTCATTCGCATTTTGATAAATGGTAGAAAATACTACCGAAACGTCAAGGAATGAATGAACTTATGACATCTGTTATACAATTTACCTGCTGCTACAAAGAAACTCATTTGTGAGATTGAGAAACTGTAGTACAAACTCAACGGCATCTAGACGGCCATTGTGTTGAATGAAGTATTATTATTATTATTTCATATGACAAACATTCCTGGTTTTGGAGGAAGAATAACTGGTTTTATTCATCCATCGGTTTGTCTTCAGATCGGATCATATAGAACAGGTAGGACCTTTTGACAGACCTAATCGCTTGACCCCAATGCGAATGACTCTGAAGTACTCTTGAAGCTCAAATAGGCTTTTTGCTCTATGAATTGAGAGCAAACATTATGTAACTCTCATATTACATTATTAACTTTTAAGAGAAAGAGAGAGAGACTTAAATGTCTTCAAAACTTGTCTCTGAATTTTTATTCAACATCTGTTTTTTTCAGAAGCACAATACGAAGGCAAATCTTTCAACTTTATTGACTTTGCCCTGGAATCCTTCAAAGTTCATCAGATTGCTGAATGATAAAATAATATTAAGCAAATAATTCGATGGAATCAATATCCTCTTGTCTTTCCTTTGCATTTTTAATCCAAAGACAATCTCCGGGTTTTTGGAGACTTTCTGCATATGGCAGATTCCAACTCGTTGGGGGGTGTCTGTCAGGGGGTAACTACCCACTAAAATGTCTGTCATTACCACCGCAGTACTCTAGGATGTGCAGAACTATTCTAGTACAGATTTTACTTGGTATCTCCATGTTAGATTCAGATCCTGTTTCCCTCTCCCCCTCCCCACTCGTTGTGGGGTGTCTGTCAGGGGGTAACCACCCACTAAAATGTCTGGCATTACCATCACAGCATTCTAGGATGTGCAGTGCAATTGTAGTACAAATTTTACTTGGCATCTCCAATGTTGGATGCAGATCCTGTCTCCCCCTCCCCACTCGTTGTGGGGCGTCTGTCAGGGGGTAACCATCCACTAAAACGTCTGCCATTACCACCACAGTATTCTAGGATGTGCAGTGCTATTGTAGTGTAAATTTTACTCGGTATCTCCTAAGTTGGATCTAGATCCAATTAACTCCCCATTTTCAGTGCGTCTGTCAGGGGGAACCCACCCTCCAAAATGTCTGTCACTGGTCATTCTATAATCAGTAGAGTGTGCAGATATATTATATATTAGTTTTATCTGGTATCTCATATATTGGATCTGGACCCAAAATCTAACGAGCAATTAGTGGTGCTTGTTAAGTAAGCCACCCATATATGTTCAGCAGACGGTCAGTTTCACAGTTTACAAGTCTACTCCTAAATACCGGTAGGGGTTACAGTCGGTATCTCGTTCGTTGTATCTCAATGGTCCAGGCTGCGGGACTATGAATGACGCCTCTTACAAATCATATTCAAAATGAGTTGTATTGCTTATTATTCCAGAAAGTGGGATCGTCAGGATTCTTCAGCCCCTCTAAGAATGGATTTATGTGGTACTTGCAGGATCCAAACTGACTCCAGCATGGCTTCCCAGCCAAGCTCCCGCCATTGGCCAGTTGGGTTTCCACCCTGAGCTCTGGGTATTTGGCGTTGGAGATCCTGCCACTTGGCAGTCAAGCTCCCACCAATTAGCTCCCGCCATTTGGCATTTGGGTTTCCGCACTCGAGCTCCTGCTATTTGTCAGTGAGGGTTTCCGCCTTGGTGCTGGTGATCCTGCTGTTTGGCAGTTAAACTCCACCCATAGGTGATCTGGTTTCTGCCCTATGGTCAGAGTTTCCACCCTTTGGCAGTGGAGATCCTGCTGTTTGGCAGCCGAGCCCCTGCCATTTAACGAGTTTCCGTCCTTTAACAAAGATCTACCATTTGGCAGTTAAACCCCGGCATTTGGCTGTTGGGTTTCTACCCTGTGGCAGTCAGAGTTGCCAGCCTCTGGCTGTCAGGGTTTCCTCCTTTGGGTGATCTGGTTTCCACCCTTGAATGGTCAGATTTCTGCCCTATGGCAGTCTGGCTTTATGCCCCGTGGACTTCAGAGTTGCTGCCCTGTTGTTGTCAGGGTTTCCCCTGTAGCAGTCAGAATTTCTGTCCAATGATGTGGTGGTTGGGGTTACCACCCTCTGGTTGTCCTGTTTTCTGGCCTGTGGCTGTCAGTTTCTGTCATTTGGTGGTCTGGGTTGCCGCCCTGTGGTTTCTATTCTCTGGCAGACAGGGTATCCGTCCTTTGGCAGTCTGGGTTTCCATCTTTTGGAAGTCTGGGTTTCCACTCTCTGGCAGACAGGGTGTCTGCCCTTTGGAGTCTGGGTTTCCATTCTCTGGCAGTCAGGATTTCTGTTCATTGGTAGTCAGGGTTTCCTCTCTCTTTGGCGATCTGGGTTCCTGCCCTTTGGTGGTCAGGGTTTTTGCTCTTCGACTGTCTGGGCATCCTCCCTTTGGTGATCTGGGCATCCGTTCTTTGGCAGTCTGGAATTCTGTCACTTTACAGTCTGGGTGTTCGAACTTTGGTGGTATGAGCCCCCAGTGATCTGGGCTTTTCCTTTTTGAAAGTCTGAGCCTCCGAATTTTGGACTCCAATCCGATTATTTGGTGATTTGGGTTTTCAAAGTCGGACTGTCGAGCTTCTGACATTTGTCGGTCTGGGACTTTGCCATCTGGCGGACTCTTTTATTGTAAATCACCTGTTCTAGAAAGATTTAAACTCCTTAGAAATTAACAGCCACCCAGCTCGGTGTTAACAGCATTCCGAAGAACTTCTGTAAAGGTTAAGGACTGAGAGTTGCTACTTTGTAATTTTATGATGGTTTCAGAATTATTGCATGTTTTTTATTTGCGTATTTAGGAAAAGATATCACATGGGGCTCAAAGTTATTGTAGATTTTTCTCCTTCATTTGTATGTTTTTAGAGCCAGTGTTGCACTTACCATAAATACTAACATTTTTTTCAACATTTTCGTAAATTGCTATTTTTGATGTGCTGAATTTAGTAAGATTATCTCGATTAGGTTTGCAACTTACTTATTATTTTTTGTTTTTTTGTTTTTTGAGAAACAGTTGGTTTTGTAGATCTTTTAAGTTTTAGCAGAAATGACTGATTACCAAGTGACGTTGCAGTAGTGTGGACATCAACACGTAAAAACATAGTAAAATCCGTTCATAGAAAACTGCAGCCATACATACGTTCCACTTTGCGCCTTATAATATGTAATTATTGTCTTGTTAAAGTATTTCTATGCTGATAATGCTATTACCTTTCTTTGTGTCCCGCGGGTCTTTGTCAACCATAACTTTGTTCTTTTAAATAGGCCCTTGTCAGCTCTTTTTCTAAGTCTGTCCCCTTCCTGTTCCAGAATCATGATCGCATTTGCTCCCAAAAGTTATAATTGGATCCAGTTGAAAGAGTTGGGTCTCTTGCTTATGTCTGAGGGTTTTTCTTCGTGCAGTGCGTGGTCGATACCTGCTCCTATTATCAAACATGGTCAGATGGAACGAGAAGAGAGGTATTTGTTTCATTACACTTGAATCTCTCTCTCTCTCTCTCTCTCTCTCTCTCTCTCTCTCTCTCTCTCTCTCTCTCTCTCTCTCTATGAATAGACAGAATCCTTAAATTCAACTGCAGCATCCCTCATGTACCTATACATTCAGTTCAAGTTCCTCTTTCACAGTTTCTATTGTATAAAGTAGAATTTTTCATCTTTTTTAGTCAATTTCATTTCTTCATAAGTTTTTGGACGAGTCACACGCTCTCATCTATTGTCCTCTGTCAATGCCGTGTAGACATAAATATCCAAACTTAAGTTACGAGTCTTTGAATACTTTATTAAATGAAAGTAATTATATTACTGATTTGTGTGCATATGTTTATGAAGTTCTTCTTAGTTATAAATAATATGCGTCTTTGTCTTCTGTTTTATGTTTTTTTTTCTCAAGTAGGTTTTTTCTCTCTTTTGCAAGCGTTGTGTTTGAGACTTAACAATAATAAGCCAAGGTTTATAGGTGGATATGTTTTTTTCTTTACTTTTTCGTGTATATGATATTATGTGCTGATGTAATGTGTACTTGATGTTTGTATTTTTTTTTTTTTTTGTCATTATGGGCCTTGTACTTACAGAAAAAAGAAGAGATAGCTATCTACTCTGTATTTTTTTGTATTGTATCTTTTTTGGGACAAGTTTGTACTTATATTTTGTATATCTTGTCAATAAAAATAACTAACTATACATTATCTGTTTGTTCTTGCAAAACTGACCGCCTCTTGAGAATAAACAACAACACGAGACTGTGTTTTTAATAGATTGACGATTTATCCGAAGGCCAGATTAACATTGATAAATTAGTCGATAAGTGACTCTCAGTCAAATTCACATGATACACATAGTACTACTTAATACACGTACCCCCACGTCGATTCCCACCTGGAAAGGTTACTTTGTTTACCAATTTCTCGTTCGGATTCAGTATTTACAAGACCAGGGTAGGCTGTGGAAGCTGAGAAGTTAAAAAATCTTTGTTTGGCTTAATATTAAAAATTAGATAATGAGATCAATATTTTTCTTGTGTTTTCAAATTCGTATGATGTGTGGACGTGGTATGGTTACTAGAAAAGGGACACATGTAAGATGTGTTAGCCCTTACTGACAATTTTCGAGAAAATTATGAAAAAGCGGCAATGAAAAATTTTGTTTTTTTCATTCTTGCAGATAAACAGCTAAATGAGAACAAGGAAAAACAAGTGAAAAGAAATCAACTAGGGTGATAACTCCTAAAGTAGTGTATAAAATTAAAAATGGCCATCGTAAGCCTGGATCTTAATACTGATCAGAAAAAAGACCTGGATTATCCTCTGAGCGACAGGGGCTGAGCTTGAACCTGGATTAATACCAAACATTAAGCGCCTCAGTGGCGTGGTCGGTATGGTGTTGGCGTGCCACCTCGGTGGTTTCGAGTTCGATTCTCGGGCATTCCACTGAGGGGTGAGATATGTGTATTTCTGGTGAAAGAAGTTCACTCTCGACGTGGTACGAAAGTCACGTAAAGCCGTTGGTCCCGTTGCTGAATAGCCACTGGTTCCATGCAACGTAAAAAAATAGATTTCACCTTGACCTCTGGGATCCGTATCATTACCAAAATGTGACGGATCCTTCTTTTTGCGTGTTCCAGATCTGAACCCTGATCGTCACCGAAAATTATGCACTTTTTCTTGACTTTTTGGGGCCATGTCAAGGTTTGCCTTGCCACTCCCTATCAGTTGTTCTAGGGTCCGTGGAGTCAGTGTCTGTGAACATAGCTTCTGAGTAGTCAAGGTGTTATATAATGTATTATTATTGTAATATAATATAATATAATATATATATATATATATATATATATATATATATATATATATATGTACATACGAATATTTATATATATGTGTGTGTTTGTGCGTGTGTGTGAAATGTAAAAACACAGTATTGCACTTCTTAGTTATGTAAAGAAGGCTCCAGAATAATATACTTGATTAACAAGACGAAAAAGCATGTTTTTTTTACAAAAACATTTCTTCTTGCTAACAAAGCATATTAATCTGGATCCTTATAAATATATATAGATATATATATATATATATATATATAAATAATATATATATATAGAATATATATATATATATATATAATATATATATAGATATATATATATTATAAATAATATAATAATATATGTATATTAATATATATATATATATATATATATCTATATATATATATACTATATAATTATAATATATATCTATAATATATATAATCATATATAATATATATATAATAATGTGTTGATATACATATATATATAGAATATATATATATAATATAATATAATAATTTATATATATATTATATATATATTATATGTATATAGTTATATATATATATATATATAATATATAATATATTATATATATATTAATATATATACTGTATGTATATACTATATATATTATATATATTATATATATATATTTATATATATATAATAATATATATATATATATTATTGATGTCTGTGTGTATGTGACACTTTAAGATCAGCCGTTTTGTGACAATATAAGCCAATAACATGTTCAAAATGAAATTTAGTTAAAAAAGAAAAAAGAATTCTTGACCGTTATATCCTAACAATAAATCATTTGAATTGCTTGGCACGACATGCTGATTATGTTCAGTGACATTAATTCCCAAATTTTCCTACGAATAATGTGATAAACAATTTGGATGAACAGTGCCATGTGTTACATGCTTTTAATGTTTCTTTTTTATTATTGTTTTTATTAAATTTTCGTCCATTTCTTGTTCACCCAACGTATCTCTCCTAGCTTTAGACTATTTGTAGCTTGTTGTAAATTGTATAAGTAAAAGTTAAGTTAAGGAGATATTTCCATATTTCATGAGATATAAGTGCTAACTATCGTCATAAAAATCTTCTTAATTTCATGGAATCAGGTCGGTAATAATCTCTTTCATTTTGTTCGGGTCAAGTATGATACAGGATATAGGATCATCTATTCCCTTTCCTCTTAGTAGGACAGTGGTTGAATTCTCTGTAGTTAAAAACCTTTGGAGATAAGTTAGTACGTCAGCATTATTCTTGAAGAAGTCCGTACATTAAGTTAATTAAAGTCTTCTGTTAACAGTAAGTATACTTACAATGCACCGTAAGTAATTAAAACATTTAATAATTTATAGTTATGACAGGAAAATTTTGCGGTCAACTATGAACACATAACTTTTCCAAATAACTTTTATATGAGATATTCATCGACTGGGATAAGTTTGTCGTATATATCTCTTGAAAAAATTACTTATGAAGCCTATAGAGCCTACTTTTTTCCTATGTAGTGCCGTTTAATTTTCTCGTGCGGGCTCTTAAGTGTTCCATTAAGGCGCAATCAGAACCCTTAAGGCAATTTTATCCTATAGTTATAACCAAGAATAAGTCATTAAATATTTAGATAAACTTTCGCGCTCTGAAGCATAGGAGTAGATTAGGGAGGTAAGTCTAGACAGAAAAATTTGTTAGGGATAGATACCACTTAATATTTATAAACGTTTTACGATAATACAGTGTTCTTGAATTAGGCATTTTTGAAAGTAAGAAAATCTAATCAACTTTCCTAAAAAAAAAAAAAAATACTCGGTTTGAAAATATGGGTAAATGCGTGCGGTGTTTGCTTGTAAAGTTTATGTTTTTTCTTCGTATTTCAGAGGACAGAAAAATTTGAATTAAAAAAAATCAAGAACCTCTCTCTCTCTCTCTCTCTCTCTCTCTCTCTCTCTCTCTCTCTCTCTCTCTCTCTCTCTCTCTCGTTTTGTCATTACCGTGACGTTCATAGTGAGTTAATCATGATACATTATTTACAAAGTAACAACATTGTGTAGGTGCTCGCAAAGCCCCCTAAAATATATGTAGCTGGTCTAAGTATATAAGGTACATTTTGAAATATAAAACAGTGCATAAATGCCCACTTATTTAGACTTAAAAGAAGCAATACTTTCCAAGATTATATATCCGAGGACACTTCCTGCTCAGTGATTGAGAATCTTAAGAGATGCTCATCTGTATCCGAAACTAATCATTTGATCTGGACTCGACGTCGTCGTCTTACAGACAGTTTTAAATTTTCTTATTTCGATATTGGGTTGTTTAACTTTTTTTTTTTTTTTTACTCATTCACCGTCTTCTATTCAGATACACTACATACCCAGGAGCTCACTCTGCGGTTTACATCCTCGTGCAGGAATTGGGGGTTGCTTTTGCTGAGAGAGAGAGAGAGAGAGAGAGAGAGAGAGAGAGAGAGAGATACACTCACAGAGAGAGAGAGAGAGAGAGAGAGAGAGAGAGAGAGAGAGAGAGAGAAACGAAAATATTCACCTGCCGAAGAGCATCGAGATGAGGAAGCAGGTCTCCACCTGTTGTATTTGTGCGACCTGACTCTCTTTAATGTGCCAGGTTTCATTCTACTTTCAACTCACTTTATCTCGAGTTGTCCTGCGCATATAAATATTTTGATCCATCGGCCAATTTCTTTTCCTGTGTTTTTTTTTTTTTTTTTTTTTTTTTTTTTTTTTTTTTTTTTTTGAGGGGGGTGGGGGGGGGGGGGGGTGGATGCGCTACAGTCGGCCTGATTTAATATTTATGAAAGTGTTCTGCGAAGGTGCTGTTTTGTGGTCAAAGAGAAATGAAAAAAAAAAAAATCCTTTGAATGTCTTTATTTTCTTAACTGCCAGTTATGTTTTTAAATTATTTTTCTTTTTTATTATTAAATGATCATCACCTTGCATTTCATTTCTCCGACTGATTGTGCAGTTGGTTTTAGCCAAAGAACTGGGAGGGCGGAATCGACCACTGAATGGCTTGAGACGTGCTCAAGTGTGCATTTTATGCTCCATTTTTAAAATGTCATGCTAGTCGCAATTCGTACAATTTTTTATTTCCCTAAATTTATCAAGTTTACAATTCTGATTTGCGCTGCGATGTAAAATTTTAGGTGTGTCGTCTCAATTTCCAGTCGGCATGAATCTAGTGTAAATAAATAGTTAGAAATATTCAATTAACTTTCAGCAGGTAGCGTCGTTCAGGTTTAAATTCATATGAGCAACAACACCTTTTTTTTTTTTTTTTTACATTATCTGTGAAGTCTTATTAGCCATTTGCTGACGAATTCCTTGCGAGTTTTTTTCTTATATAAAGAATGTCGAGCGATATATTTTGAGTCACCCAACATATGAAACCCGAGCAGTGACTGAATGGCATTAGGCATGACAACTTTCCTGATTCCTGCACATGCATTGACAGGCTTCCCTTATTTTTTTATGGTACTTTTGAACTTGGTTTTATTGAATTTCGTGAGAATACTCCCTAAATATCAGGAGGAGAATGGAAGGAAATTATATTTCGGAATAGAATTACTATCCCTCTGGACTTCATAAATTTTTTATATGATTTCTGTCATGCAACGTTCTTTTGTAAGAAAAGGAGAGAAATACAGAGACTGGATAGAAACGGTGAAAGTGTAGAATCTCTCTCTCTCTCTCTCTCTCTCTCTCTCTCTCTCTCTCTCTGTACACACACATATATACTATATAATATAATATAATATATAAATGATGACTGTGTGCATATTAAAAAGCAATAAAGGAACATATTTTACGATAGGCCTCGGCAACCGAAATGGAACTGAGCATATGCCTAAAACTCGAGTGAAACCAAAGTAAAAATAAAACCAAAGTCTTCATTAATTTTGTCTTTGCCTTTCTTCTGCACCACCCGACCACGAAGCACGTGTCATGAACTCTTTCATTGCCGGAAGTTATAAGGGGTAATTCAAGGTGCATTTGCTCTTCATTTGTACCTGAAGTATTTATGTTTCTTTAAAATGGCACGAGGAGTTATTATTTTTTTAGATGAATACAGTACCTAATTAGAAATTTATTTGTAAGTGTACATCACCATCAACACCGTCGCCTCAAACGCTGTAGGGCGCATGGAGTCCATTTCATATTCCATCGATTGTGTCATTTCTGTGCTTTCCCTTCCACAAATCTCCTTACACCTCTTCCCGGGGGGGAGGGGGGTGCCGGTTTAGTGGCATCAGTGCACCTCACGCGGTGCACTGTAGGAGTTACTTGAAGTTCTTTGTAGCGTCCCTTCGGCCCCTAGCTGCAACCCCTTTCATTCCTTGTACTGTACCTCTTTTCATATTATCTTTTTCCATCTTACATGCCACCCTCTCCTAACAGTTGTTTCATAGTGCAACTCATGGTTTTCCTCGTATTACACCTTTAAAATCTATTACTCTCAATTTCCTTTTCAGCGCTGAGTAACCTCATAGGTCCTAGCGCTCGGCCTTCCGCCAAAATTTAATATCCCTCATCTCTATCCAAGTAGGCCTAGGTATTCCAACTTTTCTGGTGTCCCTGTGAGTCCTGTTGATAATGTCACTGCATTATCATGTACTGTTCTCCCTAGGATGATGCGAAGGACGTGGCCAAGCCATCCCATCTCATCATCTCATCTGCATATGAATTGACGTCGTCTCCTTTATAGCATCATTTCTCCCTCTACCCTGCCATCCGACTCCTGACGTTTCCCCAAAGTTCCAGTCTCAAATTTGTAAAATCATTTAGATATTCTTTGTTCTATTGCATAGAAGCATGAGTGTTTGCGGAACTTGCAAACCGAAATATTTCGAAACAAGGCGGCACGCGACAGAGTGCTCTCATTGACATATGCAAGAAAATGGAAATTGAAACTATACAATTAATGATGTCAAACAGAAAATTAAAAGTTTAAAAACATTTAAGCAAGAACAAAGTAAAAGTAGAGCAGCCAGAAAGATCGGGTGCTGCCACTCAAGATGTGTATAAGCCTGCAATATAAAGGTTTTTTAAGTAAAAATCTATTTTGTAGCAGAATATATTTTTATTTTTTTACTAAAAGAGCAAATCATCATACAAACAAAATGTACAGAAATGGGCATATAAAACTTAAATTTTCATTTTGTGTATTTTACCTTCATATATTCATGCAGCTGGTTGTAAACTGTCACAATTCGAAGCAACTGAAACCCGAAAGTGTGGCTGCAGATTTCTGAATGAATATCCAGTTGCTAGATATATGAGGGTTATCTCTAATTTGAATTTAGGTGGTAATGCATGGTTCATATCCGCATAGCAAAACAGGTCGCAGCTTTTCCTGAGGGATCTCGGACAATTCATCGCAAGACATATGTCGCCGTTGGACAATTCGCCGCAGTGACATTTTGCAGTAATGAAAAATTAAAAGCAGAAAGGTCGTTTAACAATTATTAGAAGGCAAAAAAGAAATTATGAAGGCAAGTCTGTTGAAAGTGCGTCGATACAAATTAAAGCTAAAGTTCATAAGGATTGGGCATGCGATGGAACATTTAAGGTTTGTCCTGAAATTTGTTATCAGTTATATACTCTGCATGTCAGCATAGGACATGCATGCATCCCACGAATTGACGGTCTACTTCCGAATAAGACTCTTGACAGTTACAATAGGGTTTTACTAAAGGTTAAACGTTTGGTCGCTTCCCCAACACCTAAAAATCTTATGATTGATTTCGAACGAGCTAGTTTTCTGAGTTTTTCTGATAATTATCTATCCGCAAGTGTAACAGGCTGTTTTTTCATTACTGTAAAAATATTGACAGAAAGGTGACAGATATTGGGCTCTTAAGGTGCAATATCAAACTGGCTGTGATTTTAACGCAAAAGTAAAGCGTCTTATGGCATTAGTACTCATCCTCTTCAGGCGCCATCGATGCATATTTATAGAGCTTGTGGATGATGATGATTTACCACAAGAACTTATGGCGTGTTTTGAAATGGATTACATTGGTTGGGGGCGGGGGGGGGGGGGGAGGGGGGGGAAGAGTGCAGAGGAGCTTGTAGACGTAGAATTCTTCGTACATTTCCTATCGGTCTTTGGAATACGTAGGTAAGAACCCAGAATCAGCTAACACCAACAATGTATTAGAAGGTTTCCAGAACCTGCTGCAAACGTCTGTTTCAGTTACTCTTCCAAATTTATGGAATTTATGAATCTCCCGAGAAATGAAGAAATTCTTCCTAAAAAGAAGGTAATCGATGCAACAAGAGGAGAAACCTCAACCAAGAAAAGATATAAAGATGTGTCTAAGCGCATACTAAGCATTGTCAGAGGTTACAATTTAAAAAAAAAAAAGCATTATTTGCGTGCAATTGCAATGAACTTACGTGACCTTTAGCTTTTTAGTTTTTCAGCTTAACTTTTTAGATAAAGTGTATGGCCTTCACTGTTTTTTATTTATTTTTTTTTATCTTTTCTCCTTCTCTCCTTATGCTTTACGGCAAATTGTCCTTTGCAGCGAATAGTCCTACGGGCAATTGTCCAATGGCGAATTTGTTTATGGAAAATTGTCCAACAATCATTCCTTAGACATTGGGTTGTACCAGACATACATGATCCTGCTTTCGTATGCAATATCAGTGTATTTGATATCCAGGTATGACTCAGGCCATCCACTATTTGGTTTTCCTTTTTGAGGCTTTCAGAAAATTCGATCTCGAGGAAACCTGTATTGGATGTCGCTGCGTATAAATATTTGAAAGTTCCGACCTCATTTATCGTTTCTTTCTAGTCTGATTACAACCTTTGGTGCATGCTGTCCTTTTATTTGTTTCCGTTGGGTTTGCCGTAAGTTCCAGCACTTTCTCTCTCTCTCTCTCTCTCTCCTCTCTCTCTCTCTCTCTCTCTCTCTCTCTCTCTCTCTCTCTCTCTCTCTCTCTCTCTCAATTTCTGGACGCAGACACATTCATCGTTTCTTAGCTGTCAGAGTAGATAGGCTTATCACATTATCCTTTAGGTGAAAGTTACTCCCAAGATAAGGATCCTCTAAAGTTGAAGGTCTTTTGTTCCTTAATAATTAAATTTATGTATTTATATGTGTGCAAACAAGGAAGGAAATACCTTCATAACCATTAAGTTGAGAATATATTTATTGTATGCTGAAGAGAGCTGCGCTTATTTTTATTGAAAATTAATTTTATGTTGATAATTATATTACCTATTAGATTTGAAATAGACTGAGCGCTTCCAACAAAGATAATTCTCTCTCTCTCTCTCTCTCTCTCTCTCTCTCTCTCTCTCTCTCTCTCTCTCTCTCTCTCTTACCTGATTGTTGTTTAGATCTGACTAAACCCAGGCTTCCACATACTACATGCCTGCCAGCACGCAAAGATAAACTGTGGGTAGCGTGCAGACGCTTCTGGGACGAATTTTATGATGTCATGATAGTATATAATCCGAGGTTATGACAAGGGTAGGTCTCGGCCGTTGTTACCAAGCGCACCCCCGAATTCCGTCATCAGTATTTTCCCTGATTTTTAAAGTGATTGTTCTCGAGAAACTATGCAGTATTAGTGAGTGGGATATTTTTTTTTTTTTTTTTTTGCTTTCTCAGGGAGTAAGCCTAAAATCTACCTTATTGTTGTTGTTGTTGGTGTTGTTTTGGGGGGTTGGAAAGGTCAGTGGAAGAGCCTAAAAAGGTCTGAAAAAGTGTTTTGCGTTGATTAGATACAAGAATTTTAGGATAGGACTTTTATGATTTATTTATTAGAGTGAAAATGTTGAGGATTTTTATTATTTATTTTATTAGAGTGAAAATGTAGAAAATAAATAATGTGCATGTTTAAACAGTACAGAAATATTATTTCTAATAAAATATAACGTATTTATTTCATTTTCGTTTGTGATACAAGGTTCTATATGGCAGTAGATTTTAGCACGTTTTAATTTACGTTAAAAGTTAGGGATGTAGCTCTTACAACTTATGCGTGAGGGGAAAATCTTGCACGTGTACCGAGTAAGCTGAAGGACGGATCATGCTTTATTTGCCTTCATATGTTCTATGTAGTATCTGTAAGGATATCTGTGTCCTGTTCTATATGCTTCTGCATTATGATAATTATTGTCGAGGTTACCCACTGATTCCTGCTTTAGAAAATTGAACTTGAGCTATAAATTCTAGACCTCGCAAAGTATTTTAAAAAGAGATTTCAAAAATACTGTCTAAAAGTTTTCCATCTACCGATAGACCTAGAATTGTGGTTCCTTTTTTTTCTGGATCACTATAATGCTACAGTATCATAGTGGGTCGCTAAGGATGAACTGAAACTGATCAATTACGCTGTGCCTGTACATTTGCATTTTGTACAAATAACTTGGAAATACATCTGCTGTATACAGCTGAATTTAGGATCTGCTTTTCGTTGGTGTTTCCCGTGGTATTAATGCGGTAATTATATTCATTGTCATTAAAAGAACTTATTTCTGTGTCGTAATTGAGTAACACCTCTAAAAGGCAAGTCTTAAAAGCAGTACATAAATCAATGTATTTTAAGCGAATAAATTAAGGATTATTAGTTGGGAAAAACTCTCTATCGCGACTCTTGTTTGTTTATTTTTAAATTCACCTCAGTACATGGTGTGCCTAAATGTTCATTTGGACTGAAGATGAACCCAGGGAAGGGTTTGAAAGCTTTTTGTAAAGTTTTAAAATTATACACGAACTCGCAAAATTTTTGTATTATTTTGGACCCCTTAGAACATTAAGGATCATTGTTACTATTTGCTAACGATACCAAACGTCATTTCCCTTTAACTTCTTTGAGTTCTATTCATGCATCAACAAACTTTGACCTTTAATGCTTTCGACAATTTTGTAGATAATACCTGGAAACACACGAGACAATGAAACCCCACCATACACGCACTCCTTCACACGCATGCAAAACTCTACAGAAAAAATACTTTCACAGAACGAACCAAACCCACTGCATAATTTATTTGCAAATATTTACTCTGTTCACCTCGAATGAAGATCCAGTGCACGTGGGGCAGATTATCGTCCATCCGGTGGCCTAATTATTATGAATATTTTGTGGGTAAACAACAGCTGTTCTATCGATAACAACTGAAATTTGGTTGCATTTTTCCTTGAAGAAAAGACGAGCAGGTGGTTGAGTTCCTTTGAAAGAGGGTCAAGGTGAAAGTGAATGAGAGCAAAAGTAAGGTTATGACTTACGAGGGTTAAGGGAAACTTGGAAGATGAAGCAGTGAATATTGATGTGACATGAAAACTTCGAAAAAGTTTATCAGAGTAAAGTAGATCTGGAAGTAATAAAGTGGGTGATGACTGACAGGGAGAAGAGTTGTAGCGTGGTCCTGCAACAATCTTCAAAGTTTGAATGTCTCTCACAAAAATAGGTGGAATGTATTAAGAGATTTATGAACTCCGGTTTATGAAGGCAAATTTGAGATGTCGACTACGATTGAAAGAAAAATGATATTGTTATGATACAATAAAGTTTGTTCATACTTACCTGGCAGATATATATATAGCTGTATCTCTGAAGTCCGACAGAATTTCAAAAACTTACGACACACGTAGTGGGAGGCCAGGTGGCTAGTACCCATTCCCGCCGCTGTGAGGCGGGTATCAGGAACCATTCCCATTTTCTGTTCAGATTTTCTAGTGCCTCTGTCTCCTGAGGGGAGGTGGGTGGGCACTTTGAATATATATATCTGCCAGGTAAGTATGAACACACTTTATTGTATCATAACAATATCATTTTGTTCATGAACCTTATCTGAATCCCACCTTTGGAGGTGGGGAGAGACAGAATAGGATTTAGGAAACAAATACATGTAGATGATTGACATCTTGGTTCCTTACCTGTTAGCATAGCTGACTTCGTGATTACTGTCACCCAAGTCCGCTTCTGCTTTACTAGAGTCTCCAGCAAGGTAGTGACCTATATAGCTGGTGAGTTCTAGATGATCTGTCAACGGGGGCGTGACCACAATGTGACTAGACCATTTGACCATACTATGAGGGCAACGAAGCAATAAACCACCACCTGACCAAAACTAGCCAAAGTTAAGATAGCCTATCTTAAGCTAAAGACTGGGAAGACCGCCTCCAGCGGCCGACCCACCAACCATAGATACAATAAAATTAAAAACTCATCCTAGCCATTTTCTACAGGATAGGATGAGTGCTACTTCCTGCCCCCAAAATTTTGTCTGCGGAGACGTATGGCCCTAGCGAACAGCAGTTCTCGTATGTCGTCTTCACGTCCCGCAGGTAGTGTGAAGCGAACACAGAGTTGCTTCGCCAAAAGGTGGCACCCAGGATGTCACTGAGAGCCATATTCTTTTGGAAAGCTACTGAGGTTGCAATAGCTCTCACTTCGTGTGCATTCACTTTAAACAATTTCTTATCACTATCTTTACAAGATGAATGTGCCTCCTTGATGGTGTCTCTCAAGAAGAACGCCAGAGCGTTCTTAGACATCGGTAAGTCTGGCCTTCTTACCGAACATCACAAGTTGCTTGAAGGGCCTCGACATTCCATCGTTTTCTGCAAATAAAATTTGAGAGCCCTGACAGGGCACAGGACTCTCTCTGGCTCTCGTCCAATAATTTCAGCCATCCCTTTTATCTCAAAACTCTTAGACCAAGGGTTGGAAGGGTTTTCATTTTTAGCTAGGAACATTGGGCTCAACAAACAAACAGCATTATGCCCTTTGAAGCCAACATGCTTACTGATCACTTGAATTTCGCTAACTCTCTTCGCCGTCACCAGAGCAGTTAGGAAAATAGCCTTTCTTGTAACGTTCCTCAAAGATGCATCCTGGAGAGGTTCAAATGGACTGGACGTCAAGAACTTCAGGACCACGTCCAAGTTCCAGGAAGGCAGCTTAGGTTGAGCTACCTTCGTGGTCTCAAAGGATCTTAATAAATCATGAAGGTCCTTGTTATTAGCCAAATCCAGGCCTCTGTGTCTAAACACTGCCGACAACACACTCCTGTAGCCTTTTATTGTCGGGACTGCTAACTTTAAGTCATTCCTTAGATAAAGGAGGAAGTCTGCTATTTGATTCACAGAGGTCGTGGTAGAGGAAACGCCCTTCTTTCTATACCAACTCCTGAAAGCGGCCCACTTGGATTGGTACACTGCAAGAGAGGAAGCTCTCCTTGCATTGGCAATAGCTCTTGCCACTGGTCTTGAAAAACCTCTCGCTCTGGCCAACTTTTCGATAGTCTGAATGCAGTCAGACTCAGAGCGGAGAGGTTTTTGTGGTACCTCTCGAAGTGGGGCTGTCTGAGTAGATCTGTCCTCAAGGGTAGCGTCCTTGGGAAGTCTACCAAGAAGGTCATGACCTCTGTGAACCATTCCTTCGCAGGCCAAAGCGGGGCGATCAAAGTCATTCTCGTCCCTTCCGATGCTGCGAACTTCCTCATGACTTCTCCCAAGATCTTGAACGGGGGGAAGGCATAAAGGTCCATCCCTGTCCAATCCCAGAGAAGGGCATCTATCGCTACTGCTCCTGGGTCGAGAACAGGGGAGCAGTATAGCGGAAGTCTCCTCGTCCTCGATGTAGCGAAAAGGTCTACTAGAGGACGTCCCCATAGCCTCCACAGCTCCTGGCATACCTCCTGATGAAGAGTCCATTCGGTCGGCAGCAGTTGATCTTGCCGACTGAGAAGATCTGCACGGACGTTTTCGACACCTGCCACAAACCTCGTAAGGATCGTTACGCCTCGTGCTTGTGCCCACAACAGGATCTCCCTCGCTAGACTGAACAGGGACCGAGAGTGCATTCCTCCCTGTTTCTTGAGGTAAGCCAGAGCTGTGGTGTTGTCCGAGTTGATCTGGACAATTCAGTTTGAGACTTGGTCTTCGAAGAATTGGAGAGCCAAATGAATGGCCGCCAACTCTTTGAGATTTATGTGCCAGGACACCTGTTCCCCTCTCCAGGTGCCTGACACTTCCTACCCCACTAGTGTTGCTCCCCATCCCGAGGTGGACGCGTCGGAAAACAACACTAGGTTGGGGCTCTGAAGCTTGAGAGAGAACCCCTCTGATAGCTTGACGGGGTCAAGCCGCCACTTTAGGTGATCCTTTACTTCCTTCGGGATCCTCAAGATCGAATCTAGATCCTCCTTGTCTAGCCAGTTTTCCGCCAGGAAAAACTGGAGAGGTCTGAGGTGCAGTCTTAACAGGGAAACAAACTCCTCCAGCGAGGAAATGGTCCCCAGCAGACTCATCCATTCTCTCACCGAGCATGTTTCTTTCCCCAGAAAGGCTGAAACTTTGTCTAATCCTTGCTACTGACGTTCTTGGGACGGAAAAGCCCGAAAAGCCACTGAATCCATCTGAATCCCCAGATACACAATGGACTGCGTCGGGATCAGATGGGACTTTTCGAAGTTTACCAGAAGTCCCAGGGACTTCGCCAAAGCCAACGTCGTGTGAAGGTCCTTCAGACACTTTGCCTTCGAAGAGGCTCGAATCAGCCAGTCGTCTAAATAAAGAGAGATCCTTATGTTGGAAAGATGAAGCCATCTCTCCACATTCTTCATTAAGATTGTGAATATCATCGGGGCCGTGGTTAACCCGAAGCAAAGAGCCCTGAATTGAAAAACTTTCCCCTTCAGGACAAACCGCAGGTACTTCATCGACTGAGGATGGATCGGGACGTGAAAATAAGCATCCTGAAGGTCTAAGGTCACCATCCAGTCGCCTGGTCTTAAGGCCCCTAGAACTGACTGAGGCGTTTCCATTTTGAACTTTTGCTTTTCTACAAACAAGTTCAACCTGCTGACATCTAACACTGGTCGCCATCCTCCCGACTGTTTCGGCACCAGGAACAACCTGTTGTAGAAGCCTGGGGATTCCAGGTCTAGGATCTGTTCCACAGCCCTCTTTTTGAGCATTTGCTAGAGCAGATCGTACAGAATCTGCTGCTTCTCCCGATGGTAAGAGGGTGATAAATCCCTGGGTGTCATGCACAGCGGGGGCGGTTCGAGGAAAGGGATCTTGTATCCTCGCTCGATGACATTGAGGGACCTGTCGTCCGCCTCTCTCTCTCTCCAGGCTTTTGCGAATAAACGAAGCCTGGCTCCGACTGGTGTCTGAAGGACAGACGTCTCACTTTTTACCCCTGGTCTTGGAAGGGGCTCTGCCTCTGGGAAGACCTCTTGCTCGAGGAGACGATCTCAAGGAAGCTCCCCCTCGAAAGGGCTTCTGCTTCTTGGAAGCTTGACCCAGCGTAGAAGTCGAAGGGACTGCCGGACGTTTGGAAGACTGGGCCAGAAGGTCTTGTGTGGCCTTCTCTTGCAGGCTGATGGCTAGAACCTTGATCATTGCCTGGGGGAAGAGATGGCTCAAAAGAGGGGTGAACAGCAACTCTGCCCTCTGAGCGGGAGAAACAGACTTCGCAGTGAAGTTGCAGTAAAACGCTCTCTTTTTCAAGAGCCCCGTACAAAAGTGCGAAGCTAGCTCCTCCGAACCATCCCTGACGGCCTTGTCCATACACGCTAGCATGCTGGACAGCTCCCCCAGACTAATCGAGACCGGACTCCGAGACTGAACATCTAGGACTCCCAAGCACCAGTCCAAGAAGTTAAAAACTTCCATCGTCCGGAACAGTCCCTTTAGATGGTGGTCCAACTCAGAAGGCGTCCACGACACCTTCGCCGATGAAAGTAGAGACCTCCTCGGAGCGTCAACCAGGCTGGCAAAGTCGCCTTGGGCAGAGGAAGGAACCCTCAACCCAACGTCCTCTCCCATCTCATACCACATCCCTGCTTTGCCATTGAGTCTCGACGGAGGCAGGGCAAATGAAATCTTTCCTTGAGCCTTTGAGCCTTTCTCGAGTCCATCCAGTCATGGACCTTCTTAAATGCTCTCTTGGTCGAAAGGGAAGTCTTCATCTTAACAAATCCTAGCGATTTACTGGATTTGGATGAGGAGAACTGAGAAGGAGGAGAACGAGGGGCCGAGGGTTGAAACATGTCTCCAAACGAAGAACAAAGAAGACGGGCCAAGACCTGGTAATCCGATGAAGCGGATGTAGAAGGCTGCTCTTCATCTACTGCCTCCATAGAACTGCTAACTTCTCCTTCTTCTACCAGAGCAACTGACGGGTCCACCGACTGTGGAAAGACGAGATGCGAGGGGACGCCTTCTTCCTTCTCACAGGAACAGCTCTCTCCCTGGAGCGACTGGGGCGCTCAACAGCGTCATCCTCGGATGACGTCCTGGTCCTCTTCTGCGGTGGGAAGGCGTCGAAATCCGGAGAAGACCGCAAAACATCCGGAGAAAAAGGACGTGAAGCGTCCTCCTCTCTGAAGCTTCTCTTCAAGGGCCAAGAGTCCTTCCGAGAGCTCCACCCCTTGTGCGGGGAGGACTCTTCGGAGGATGAGAAGCAGTCCTTCAGGAGACGTGCACGAGCACGCTCCTTGGCAGCCTGGGAAGCCTCAACAGGTCCTGCCGAAGGGACGCCAGATCGGTGGGGAGCCCCCGTAACCCTCCTTCGGCTTTCGACATGCCCACTCCCTGATTCCTGGGAGTCCGACAGAGGTCCAGGCCTAGAGGCAGTATGGGACCGATCTGACGCCCCTCCACAACACTAGGGGCACTATCACTGCACTTCACTGCACTAGTTTCCAAGGCGAGCACTTTGGATTCCAAATTACGGAGAGAATCCAAAATCACAGAAAGGGCATTACCCTCCACAGACACAATCAGGGCCCGAAGGCAACACCACAGGGTTAGGAGAAACAAAGTCTACTGGAGGGTTAGCAGGAGAAATATTACTGCCCTGACGCCTACTGCCTGATACACTCCTGGAGGAAGACCTCCTGATTCTGTCACGCTCTAACTTGCGTACATAAGAATCATACATCTTCCATCCCGAATCAGACAAACTTTCACACTCCTTACAACGGTCATTAATCAAACACACATGTCCCCTACAACTCGTGCATACAGTGTGGGGATCTACCCAAGCTTTCGGTAGCCTCACCTTACACTCATCCATACAACATACTCTGACACTAGCAGAACTAGAACCAGACATCTTAGTTATAGGAAAAATCAAAGCCAAAATCAAAAACAGTCCACAAAAGCGTGTGCCTAGCCACAGATCCAAAGTCAAAACCAAAAGACAATCAAGATACTTAAGTGACAATGAGAAGTTAACGAAATCCAGAGCGGAGGTACTGAAAACAGGTGTTGACAGTACCGGCGACAGAGAAAATCTGAATAGAAAATGGGGATGGTTCCTGATACCCACCTCCCTGCGGCGGGAATGGGTACTAACCACCTGGCCTCCCACTACGTGTGTCGTAAGTTTTTGAAATTCTGTCGGACTTCAGAGAATACAGCTATATATATATCTGACAGGTAAGCTTCATGAACAAAATGAAAGTTTAAGTTGCCGAAATGAATTGTTTGTATAGTATACTGCGAGTCAAAGGAATGAAGGGTGAGAAGCAGGAGTATGTAGAAAGATTAAATTTAATACCAGTGGGAGGAAGAATGAGTTAGGTTATTTAGAGATAGTCTAATTATGCAGGGAGAATGGATCAAATTGGGGTGGTGAAAAATGTATAATTCTGAAGTGTTTGGATGAAGGACAGGAGGAGGGTTTCAACATAGAAGAGGTATTGGAGTGGAAAGGCCTCGGTTTCCTGGAAGCTCAAGTGTGCGAGATAGAGGCGAATTATATGAAAGGTTTGTTGGGAGAACGTCATTGGAACTTCTAATCAGGCATAGTAAGGGTATTAACTTGTCGAAGTTTTATGCACAGGGTTGGCTCACTCTAATTCAACAATTAAGTGTAAATGTGACCATGATTAATACCTTTTTTATGTTCTGTCGAATTACCCCATGTTAAAGGAGACACTTTAATTATTAAATGGGAAAATTATATCTATCATTTCCCTCCGCACATACAATCTTTAGCGACAAAATCGTTTCACTGCTTCAGTGTGTGCCGGCTGCAAGAGGTTACGCTTCCTCACACTCATCAATCAGTGACCAACGATCTCCTACGGCAAATCTGTGCTTAATATTTTATATGAGTGATGGAGTAAGATTTCCTTAACCTTATAGGCAACCAGAATTTTTCTTAATGTAGGGTTTTCATATTCAAATTTTACCTTTTCAGCTAGCCGTATTTTCTCATTACTTCGCCTTGAAGTATATTAACTATCACAGTTTGTACCAACCATCTTTCCACTAGTCATTTCCTGATAAGTACTTCGTCTCGTGGGATCGAACCACGGAAAACAAGTATTCAGGACTGCAGTGACACGCCTTAAATGACACAGCCATTAAGTGAGATAGTGGTTGGTTGATATCGGTTCTGATTACAAATAGCCGAGTTCGACAGGGATTTGTAGGTGGGAGTCAGTAGCAACTTATACAATCCTTGATGGCCGAGTCGTTTAAGGCGCGTCACTGCAGGCCTGAGTACTTGGCTTCAGTGGTTCGATCCCACAAGACCACGTACTTGTTATCAACTAAAACAATTCCTATCCGGTTAACATATATGAAGATATATTTTTTTCTTCCGAGGTTAGAGCGAACTGAATATTAAAAGAAAATTAGTTTAGCTTTAAATGAATAAATATATATATTATATATTATTATATTTTTTCTATTATATATATTAGATTTATATTATATATTAAATAATATAATTAAAGTTATAAATTTAATATATATATTAAAAATACATAAGGTATTATGCTTAAAGATTTAATATATATATTATAATATAATAATATATAATATAATAATCATTAGTACTAAATGTCTTGAAAGATATATATATATATATGAATTATTATTAGAAATTATATTTTAATATATATATTATATATATATATATACTATATAATAATTATTATATTTATTATATAATATATATTCTTTTATATATATATATAACATATTATATAGCTATATCATATGTATATATATATATATAGCTATATATATATATATATATATATATATATGATATAATATATATCTATATATATATATTATATATAAAATATGTATTAATATATATTTTTATATTAATATTAGATTATGTATACTTATAATATTATTTATATAAATTTATATTTAATTATAAAGCATTTAAATTTTCTTACTTAAATGTTCTTTTTAAATATATTTAATATATATTAATAATTATACTATATAAATTTATATATATATATAATTAATATTCGTTTTATATATTATTATATTTATTATTTAATATATATACTATATTTTATATATTTTTATTATATATTAACATAATTATTATATATTATATTATTATATGTTTAGTGTTGGCTGGTTTGACCACCACACAAAACACTAAACTTTTATCAAATAGTATTCACCAAAATACCATACTAAGTTCACAAAACGTGGAATAGTATCCAACTTCAATAAGAGTGCAAAGTCAATTCAAGGGGTCAAAGAAAATACCACAAAAAAATACTTAATTTTAATACACAAGTTTCAGACAGAAATAACACCTGAACCTCGACAATACAGTAATTAATGAGAAACACTCACTCTTAAACTTCCTGCAAAAGAAAACAATTACACGATTAAAGACAGGTCATCAACACATACATACTAAAAGGGGAGAGGGTCCAGAAAGGAGGAGGCAAGCGAAAAGTAAGAATACCCTAACCAATACAAACTAATATCCCTAACAACTTCATAGGTCTCCTTTTGGAAGACAATAACACAATCCACGTCTGGAGGTTTGATCTAGGTGGCAGGGAAAATTGATCCCAAACTATGGTGTTGGAATAATAGGCTTTCACAATCTCCAATAATGACGTCAGCAGATGATCAAAGCCGTGATCTAAATAAATCTCGGTATAACTCTTATTACCTTGGGACAGAGAAGTCCCCTTGGCTTTTACTGAACCAAGGGCGGTGCACAAATTGCAGAATAAAATATCCTTGCTGCAGAGAAAGGATATCCAATATGCTATACAGCTTCAAGACGTAGCTCTGTAATAGGGCGAGGAATCAATATAGTTTCAACAGCAATAGTCGTGCCCTTCAAGGTTGGAGGCTCAGAAACACACCGAGGCAAACTCCTCCAAGAGTAAACCTCCATCCCTCGGATAACAAATGAGCGCAGCCACGTAACCAACACAACTTGAAAATATAAAACAGTCGTTAGCCAATAATAATCACCAAGATAACCACCGGTGAGGAGACAAAAAGCTAAAAAAGAAAGAATACAACACTTCTATACTTAACATTAACAATCTAAAAACTTAAATAATCTAGAAATTAATGACAACTAAGTTACAATATATATATATTAAATCATCCATGCAACTAAACCGAGCTACTGTGTTTGAACACCATTACAGAGAGAGAAATGTAATCCATTGAAGATGAGAGCTGCATGATATCGGAAATGCCAAGACGTTTCATCCAAAAGCAAAAGAAGTCATAAAAATAATCAAGCCGTCTTTCCGAGGCAAAACCTTTCAAGTGTCTTTCTCCATTACTGCAAATCTTCTGTGAGTGGCAGTGTTTTATCGCTTGCATGCTACCAAAGACTAATCACCGAAATGGCTTTCAGTTAGCACGAACTGAAATGTAGCATGTCGGCTAAAGAAGCCTGATTTAAAGTTCGCCAAGAACTTGAAAATTATCTAAGGTTCCAGCAATTAAATTACCAAGTTGTTAATGGTTACTGTTAACTCTCTCTCTCTCTCTCTCTCTCTCTCTCTCTCTCTCTCTCTAAGTCATTCTCGATTACTTTTCCAATTTTTTTTTTGCTTATGAATAATGTGCTTTACATCCATTCAAGGCATTAACATAGGTTCTCTAAAGAAAGTTACTTCGAAAATAACACGAAGACAAATTTTCAGATTTTAGCTTCCTGCCAAAAACATTAGAAACCGCTGACCTACTATGAGATTCAGGGTCTCTGTAACACGGTTTTTTGGACTTTGCTCCTTGTCAAAGCATCGGATGTAGCTGAAAGTTGACATATGTATATTTTACAACCACACACAAATTTTGTCAGCATTATCAATAACCTAAACCCGATAGTTTTAATTTCTATTGAGTACAAATGATCTAGCCGACGCCATGGCCAATGATTACGAGCCAAGAGTCGAAAAACATTCATTACGTAAGCAAGGTAAACACCCTTTTTGACGAAATGTTGCCCCACCCATCCACCAGACAGAAACTCCATCGGCTCTGAAACCCAAAGACTTTATGAATGGCGGAACGATGCATAGATGTGGGTGGGGTATCAGTGCTAGCGTATAATACTACTAGTATGCATCGTGCCGCACAGTATGCAGTATATACATGAATTAAACGTTTAGGCCAACTGCTGGGATCCTTGAGGATCATTTAGCACTTCTTACAACTACTTGAGAAAGATTAGTTTTTATAAGACCAGAAGTTAAATTTTCTAATCTAACAGTGCCCTATGGTAGCCTCCAGTGTTATCCTGAATTATAACGAGGCGAAAGTGGGTGGAGCCTCATGAAGTCATCATTCTGACGATAATTATTGGTGAAGGTTTAAAGCCAATATACGGTACCGGCTATTTTTTTTCAGTAAACAGGTAGATAGCCAATAAATAAAAATTGCTTGACATTGGATATAGCAGTTATCAAATCAAGCTTGTCTACTATGTTTTTGAAAATTACCAACTATACCCTACATCTTGTCAATCTGATTGTGGCCCATAAAGTAGACTGTAATTTCTTAGGAAACCTATTTTGGGAGTTAGACTAATAAATAATCGAAGTGTTTTTGTATTTATTAACATATTTCGTTGGTTTGTTCATTATGACAATTATCAGTGGAGAGGTTCCAGAGTTCATAAAGGTGTACTGCTTTGCTTGTATTTAAATTTGAATGTCATTGTTGCCAGAGGTTTAGCCTTCGTTACGTATAGCCAATCATCCATCGAGAAAGAGGGAAGAAATGCTGTCATAAGTTACGTAACGAGCGCGTTCGAAACCTTTTCTCTAAGTAAGTTGGCCTGTCTTCAAAAAAGGTCACTTTTACATTATAAGTACCAAATTTATTCAACCTACGTAATGCAGAATACAGCCAAAATTTATGTGTAGATATAATATGTATTCTGAATAAGCGTTATATTTATGAAATGCATAGATAAAAAGTTATTGCGAAAAAACCGTGTTACAGAGGCCCTGAATCTCATAGTAGACCATAATTTGAAATATTGTTTATACAAAAGCATAGATCTGTTCTTTTGTCCAAATCTTCCTTCATTGCTAATTATCACAGTCATAACTGAGTCGTATATTCTTAAGTAATTTTATTCTACCGTTTGAGCAGGGCTAATATCATTCGTTTCATTAACATCTCCTATGCGGTTAAACAATGAAGTTCCTTTTGTTTTCCTTGATCGACTCTGTCCCATTATCCTAATCATAATTATTGCTCACAAGAGAGGCTGTCCATTCCACGCCCCGCGCAGAAACGCCTCCTGCTGGGGCGGGAGACCCTTCTCTGTCAGGCACAGTATAAGATCCCCGCGGGAGAGAGGGAAGAGCGACCCCCATTCGCAGTGGAATCATTTTTCTAATAGTTTCTAGTTTTCAGTTCTCGAGACATTTTCATTTGGTGTGTCTTTACTGCCCGGTTATATTCGCAATGAGACTATATCTATGCGTCAATACATTCGTATGCATTTCTGTTTTTGTGTGCAACTCCTTGTCTGTCTGTCAGTTCTCAGTTTTTGTCTTTTGTAGTCAGATTTTTTTGTGAGCCGATGGAATCGTTAGTGTAAAATTTTAGGAATATCTTAGTCTTCAGTATGCATTATGCATTCAAGTTTTCAAATAATAGCTGAATTTAGCTTTCGAGAAGCGTAAAGGGCCCATATAAACGTAACATTGTAGGAAAATCATAAAATATCAACACCAGAACAAGAGAAAAGGGACAAAAGCAAGTGGGAATAAAGACAGAGAGCGAGCGTCCTCCACTGTCACCCTCGAGGCGGAATTTTTTAACTTGACAAAGACTTTCAAACGTTTTTATGTTAGAGTCTTGAAAGACAAAATACCCTTCAAAGGGATCGTCGTTTGAGACCGTCTGAAACACAACTGTTCGTAATAGTCGTCTCTGAATGGTAAAGAGCGACTGGCGCACGACGGTGTTTCCAAAGATAGGGTACCTTTAAGTAAACTTGAGTAGCATTCCACTCTAAATAAGTAATAAGTTTAGGGACCTTTGTAAATACGACGGCCTGATGACGAGTCTAGGATAGTCGTCAGTTCCGACCCTTCTTCTTTCCTTTTTTTTACAGCTTTTTGCCCCGAAGGGAAGTTCTCTGTTGAAATAGAACTCGTGGAAGAGGACCAACGATGGTCTAAATCATAATTGCCATTATTTGGAAGAAAGGAAACCGCCTCTTCTAGCAGCATTGTGCGGTAAAATAGACAATTCTGAAAGCTACTGACAGCCAATCAGAACAGTAATCCAATAATGGTAAAACAAGGGCTCTGAAGCACTTGGCGTCAGTACTATCATCATCTTTGAAGATATAGGAAGCTGTATGATGAGTACCTAGTTTTTTTGGCATCATCAGATGAAATATATCTTAAATGACTAGGCTAAGTCCTTTACCTGCGTTGACGCTCTAATAAAACGGCTTTCACGACCACTTTGTAAGTAGGTCCTGGGTCCCTGCTGTACTCTTTAAGTCTTGCTGTCCTTTCTCTAAGGGAAATTGATCCCTGTGTTGAAAGAACTGATAGATGAGAGCAGCATATATTTGTGACTGTGTATATATATATATTATATATATATATATATATATATACATTATATATAGATAGTATATTTATATATATATATAGCATATATATATATATATATGTGTTTGTGTGTGTTGTGTGTGTGTGGCGTCATGTGTGGGGTGTGAGAGTGTGTGTGTGTGTGTGTGTTTGCTGTACTTATCGTTATCTACGTTACGTAACAACAAATAAGCGACGAATATTGCCAGATGTAAACACTACCAACCGGCAAATAACCTTCCCCGTTCCTGAAGCCTGTTCTCACAAGCTGACAAAGTAAACTTGATATTTAGGATGTTTATCCACGATGCTCAAGGCCTGGAAGGTGAAGCTGAAATGGCTCATTAAAGGAGGGTTTGATGCTTTATCTAAAATGGGTTTTTGTAAAGGTATCTTCATGTAAAATACTTAGATAAAGAAAGAGCGCAAGTAGCTTGTTTAATATTGAGGAATTCATTTTGTGAATCGTAATCGATTGATTGATTTATATGGCAGATTTATGAGCGAAATGTATAAATGTTTCTACTTGCCACATGAGAAAATGTATGTATATAATAATCCATTGCGATATAAAGAATGAGAAAAACGCATTTTGCCAAATTCATCTATATCTGACAAATAGGATATCTATTCTATGCCAGTAAAATCCAAGTGGACCCTGTTTGTCCTCCCCCGGATGACAATAAGCGATACATGAAAAAGCCTCCCACCCCTTGCAAACCGGTTTGTCCGCCCTAGTTGGGGTGGTGTAGGTGGCGGGAACAGGAGGGTAGAGGATACATCCACCTTCCTCTTCCAAACCTGTTTGTCTGTCCCGGGTGGAGGCGGGATAGGTAGAAGTTCGGGAGAGTGCATAGCGAGCACCTATAAACTCTTTTGTAAATAAGTCTCAGTTTGTGGCATAAAAAGTGAGACTTCGAAATTATCTTTAAAAACACTTTCTTGTTTAAAGCCAAACCAATTGCATAGTTGTTGTCAAGTTCGCCCGACGTCCCTGATGCTTATTAGACCTTGCGGCATTTCTAGGCGTATCTGAGACATAGCTGAAGGTGAAAATGTGCTGAGAAATTTATTGCAGGACGTCAGCCTTGACGTTATAAGCGTGAGTTTGGTATCTTGAATGTGAGACACGAGATGGGAGGGTGAGGAGGAGGAGGAGGGGAGCGGGAAGGGGGCGCTCATGTTTATTCATTGGTGTCCTTGTCAGTTAATCTATTCGTTGATATCCTTTTAGTTCTTGGGGTGTTTCGTTCACAAAAAGTAACTTTCTGAATAGAGAAATAATTGAATTCATTCGTTTTTTCATTTTAGAGTATGTGTTACTAATTGTTTTTGTTTCGTCGGGATATTTCCTTTTATATAGTTTTTCCTCTTTATTGGAGCTCTATTAGCAGTTTACCTAAATTTCGATTGAAGCTTCGGACTGTCAATACTTTGTTGACGAATAGGTTTTTTTTTTTAGCTTTATGCAGCATATTTTATGTGACTTATATATCTTCAACAGAAAGGTGATCCTTTTGATGACAAACAGATCATTGTCGTTGGACTGGGTCTTTTAACACAGTGGCCTTTGGTGATGCTGAGTTGACGGAGGGAGATGAAATTGCTCAATTGGCCCAAAAGCTCATTTAATGATCGAAATCAATGAGTGAAGAAAAAGAAACATATAAAGACGTTCCTGGCTTTTTTCGGAATGTGTCTCTTCTATTTAATACATCCGAATATGTTGGCGGTAATGTGAAAGAGAAATAGAAAACATTTGCGTGGCATTGTTCAAAAACAGTGAGGTTACCACTCTTTCATCCTGTGTCTGTAATTACAAAGAAATTTGTGCTATTTCGACACTAATGAATTCTGGTCACTTCTTGTATATCACATAAACCTTTATAGGTATTAACGCTTGGACACATGCACTGTTACGTTAGTAATGAACACTTCTGAAAAGTTTAATAGCTGAAGTGTGTGCTTAAATGGCATATAGGAAAAACAAAATATTCAAAAAAAAAAATTGAAAAACTAGTCTGTTTCTGCTTAATGGAAAATTCAAAAAGTGTCAGTTTATTGATTTTAAAAAGTCATATTTATTATTAATATTCTCTAATAATATGGCACAGTTTTAGAACGAATGATTTTTCACTTCCAAAAATACACAGTTATGTTAGACACAAGTAACTGTAGTAAAATATGATGACAATTGTGGATGTCTGAAATGACAAACATTTCCATCATTACAGAAAATTGTTTGAAGTTCGTTCATTATTCACTTTCGTCCTGTATGGTTTCAAACAATTCATAGAAACTTGTCTTCATCAGAAACGAAGAAAAGGACAACAACAAAGATTTAGCTCAACTAGGTAAAAGCTGTACAATTGCCCATTTAGAGGTAAAACAACTCATTCATAGTCACCATCATGATCATATGTAACTATAGAAAAGGGACAGTTGAGGTCATGGTAAAGGAAGGAGAGATATCCAAGAAAAGTAAAGAGTTAGGACGCAGATTAAACGAATTGCGTCTAATGTGTGCTTTCTATCGAGACAGGCCCTAGGCCCTGATGAACACAACGTTAAGCAAATGCTCTTGCTTGGATATTACAGCATTTGCTTCACTTCCAATGAATAAAACAAAGCAAATGCTTTTGCCTGTGACAAATGCTTACAGCTGATACTTAAATTCAAGCAAATGCTTAGAAATGATCAGCAATTGCTTCGTTTCCTAAGAATAAAACCTAGCAATTGCTTATGCTTCGAAGCAATAGCTTACAAAAGTTTAAGGCACCTCATGAGGTGCTTGAAGCTCCAGTGAACCTCACATGGCAGAGTTTTTTCAAATTTGTTAAAAGAAAACTCATAAAATTGCTTATAATATATATATATGTGTGTGTGTGTGTGTGTGTGTGTGTGTGTGTTTATATGTATATAGTATATATGTGTATATATATATATTTGTGTGTGTGTATGTGTGTAAATTCATTCTTCTGTTAAAACAGGATATGCCTCAAGTATTAAAGGCACATTATGGTTTAAATATGCCTCCCACTCTTATCAAGTAGTGAATGACAGAAGAAGTTACATTTGCGAAAAACTATAGTGGGAAATATGCCCATAGACGATGCCTGGGGTCATTACTAAGCCAAATTGGTTCTGTCAATTGTCTTAATCCGCTTCATTGTTGCCTTAAGAAGATATCTATATGATCAGAGTCACAGGCTCCATTGGAAAGGATGATCCTATTATTTTGTTGTTTTATCAGTGAAGATTTTACCGTGGGAGTCAGTCCACCGAAATATAGTCCTTGGCTTTAAACCAGAATGTTTTAATGGGTCTTTTATACTTGTTATATATATTCTATATATATATATATATATATATATATATATAGATAATTAATTAGATAGATAGATAGATAGATAGATATAGATATGTATGCATTTATGTATGTGGAAATATATATTGTGTGTTCTCCATATACGTATATTATATATATAATATATATATAATATATATATATATATATATATTATATATAATATAAATATATATATGTGTGTGTGTGTGTGTGTGTGTATGTATATGTATATACACACTATGTGTGCGTTTGTTTGTGTCTACTATATACGTAGCACACACACACACACACACAATATATATATATATATATATATAATATATATATATATATATCATATATATATATATATATATATATATATTACTATATATACATATATACATATATCACACACACACACACACACACACACACATATACATATATATATATATAAAAAATAAAAAAAAAATATATATATATATATATATATATATTATGTATATAGTAGACACACGCATATATAACCACATACATACATATACATATATTACGTAGGAGACCGGGGCTAGTTGCATACAAGGGTTGGTTGATACACTGTCAATATCTTCATCATATAGAAATAGTTGGCGCTGAGGTTCTTCACACGGTTAGGCGTCAGTATCAGCCTTATCTTCGTTAAATGAAAAATAAGTTGATCACCCGTCTACGAAACAACAAGCAAAAAACTGTTTTTGGATACCCTGAGTAAATATTTTTACCTTGCGTATTAAATTCATTGACCTTAATGAATTTAATACGTGATTAGACTTCATTGCCCCATATTTCAAATGAATAACAAAATTTATGAGAAGGAAAATAATTCGCTCGGGGTTAGTTTTTACCATCAGTAACAACTTGCCCCGCATAATATATAATTGTATGTGGTCGTCCAAAATAAAATCCATAGGATACTCCTGTAGTTGTAGAAGCCACAAAAAATAGGTAATGAGACCAAAGCAAATGATGAAAGCCCGTTACAGCCTACTGAAGTTTGCATAAACTACATGATACCTACCTGTGAACCTCCTCAAGACCATCTAATTCCCCATTACATAACAAGCCTTTGCAAATGATTCCGGACCCTGTTACAAGCACAAGCAAGGATGGTTTAGATAGGCCTTACATATACAAGTCATCTCCTTCTATAAAGATAGAACAAAGACCTGCAGGAGATATCAAACCCCTAGAGGAGCTACGACCTTTTAAAAAGCCTAGCCCTAGAAAGACACAAAGATGCAAAAAAGGAAGATGAAACTACAGAGGCACAACGAGGATTCACAAGGAAAAAGGCTCAAGAGTAAAACCAGTAAAAGTAATCTGAATAGCAAAAGGTTTTTCTGAAGTCTGGTGGAAATAAAAGCAAAATGAACATTGAAGATTATTGGTAAAATGGCCAAATACAGCTTCAGGGGAGTAATGGGTGCAATGTTTCAAATGAAAAGTTTAGGCCTATGAACGCTGCACAAATGCAATTGCTCATTATCTGTATATGTGACCTGTGTACAATGAAGTGTTAACTGATTTCCTTTGGTTTTTATAGGATGTGATTCTTTTTATAATTTGTAACAATATAGCACCCCATGGACTGCAACAACGTGCCCCGCAAATGGGGCAAGTTGTATACAAAAAGTTTTTCTGCTATTTTCTATTATATTACAGGAATTAAAAAGTATATAACCTTTTCGTTACATGAGTGTGATAACACATGATAACCTTTTCACAGCATAAATTTGTTTAGATTTCCTTCATTAGATATTGAATTAGAGGTAAAAATAGTAAAATTGTAACAACTAACCCCGGTCTCCCCTATATATGTAGACACACACACACACACACACATACACACACACACACACACACACACACACACATATATATATATATATATATATATATATATCTGCGTTAATAAAATATCCTACCTAAGCAGCAGACAAAAGAACTACTATAGCAACAACTGCAACAGTCCTTAACTACATGTAACACAAATACTCCTACCATTTCCTACTGCCGATATAGTGATTGTAAAGTAATATTGGAACTTTTGTTATCACATAAATTATTAGTCGGCGCAGTGCTGTTTTAAAATTACGTAGTAGTATGTATATAAGGAAGTGGAAAGAATAACTCCCGTGAATTTTTGAAAACACGATTTGATTCGGAGTTAAGGATACCCAAGAGGCATTCATTTCATAAATTATTTATAATCTCTTGTTCCATAATGCATTCAAATTAAACTCATTCTACCTGAAACGAATGGTAATCAAAGCCAAACTAACCAGAAAACTCAAATGAGCTTCTACGTTCATATGGATACCGGTTAGGAATGTCTAAATCACATGAGTAGCACGTGGCTGGGTCTCTAAAGCAAAAGCTCGGAATCCATTAATCAAAAGGTAGCAAACGGTGATCATTTTTATCCATAAGATTGTAGGCAGTTGCTTTTTGCTGAGGCTTTTGCTACCTTTTGTTTTTTGTTACAAGTTTCTGCTGTAAGCAAATGCCTTTTTTGTATTCATCAGGGCCTGGGCTAGTAGGTAGGAAAGAAACGAAGGAGCGCCCCAAAATAGGACCCGGACTGTTGAAGATTTTGAAGAGAACTTCCTTCAGGTCTGTCAGTATTTCAGTCTTGTAAGTAAATAATGACATGTGCCAGAAGGATCTTATATAGGCCTCGTGGCTTCCTTCAACTTTTGTAAGCTATTGCTTCGAAGCATGGGCAATTGCCGATAATTTCTTAGCATTTTCTTGAAATTAAGTATCAATTGTAAGCATCTGCTACTAGGAAGAGCATTTGCTCTGTTTTGTCCATTGGAAGTGAAGCAAATGCTGTAAAATCCAAGCAAAAGCATTTGCTCAGCGTATATTCATCAGGCCTATATAGGACTTGGATGTCTCCCTGGAGAAGCTGAATATGAATATCTCTTTCAGAAGTATGGAGGTTTATCCGTCCCGGCACTGAGTATTATTCTTATAATAATAATAATAATGATATCTAGGGAGGCTCTTCACGGACGAGTCTTTTTGACAGAGTGACAGCAAAGGCAAATGACTGTTCTTTCTTTAGGTGTTTACATGAGTTCACTTCCACTCAGATTTTTCAGCAGCTATTAATTACCATCAGCTATTACCATGGACACTGCTCCCGAGAGCTTCTAGTAGTATATTGTGCCTCCGCTCTTCGATCTCGTTGCACACATCAGGCTTCCCAGTCCAACAGACACTGCAGGATTATAAAAACGAGAGTCAACTGGTGTGATGAGTCCGAGATATTCCTTCCAGAATGAGGGCTATTCTGTCTCCCTCAGCATATCCTGTATTATTTAACAACGAATTTATCATCGTCAAACAGAAAAGTTCATTCAATCGTTGTCTGCTGTGAACCAGCCTTATTTAAGTAGCAATGCTTGTGGTGGGCTCTTCATCATGATAAAGAAAATTCTTGAAGTCCTTATGAATTTGACCTAGATATGCCCATAAGGATAAATAGGTTTAAAGTCTGACCTTCGCCATCAACATTTGTAATGCCGTTCGGGTTTTGAACGAAAATGAAGGTTAGAAACTGATATCCCAACAAACATTATATTTTCTGTGTTGACATATTTGCTTTTCATTTTTCCGTGTTTCTGGATCAGAATCATCACAGAACCTTATCTTGATATTTCGATATGTGAAATTGGCTACTAACTCAAACATGATGAAGGTAAGCGAGTAAAATTAACTTAAGATGTAACTGCTGCAAACTTTTCAATATATATAGTATATATATATATATATATATATATATATATATATATATATATATATATATATATATATATATATATACAGGAAGGTTGGGGTCATCTGGAGTCGTTAACAATCAAACAGCTTGCGCCCCCATTAAATGGTCAGACTTCATCCACAGTTCTATATATAGCATAGTTGATATCCTCCTTTCCAAACCAGACAACGTTTACTCAGTTTTTTAACTCCATAGAGATAGGTACTAACTTAAGCATTCTTCACTTTTAAATTTTTTATATATTTTTTTAGTTCATTTTTTAAATTATTATATTTAACTTTTATGTTGTTCCATTTTTATTAATATTAATACTGAGTCTTTTTTAATTTGTATATTTGTATATTTTTACAGCCCTGATGATGAGACCCAAAGTCTCGAAAATTGGAAAAATACATGTATTATGATGCTACACTGGCTTTTCTCCATCCTTTTTTATATTAAATACATATATATATATATATATATATATATATATATATATATATATATATATATATACATACATAAAAAAGATTCGGCAATAAAAGCTTTTCTCGAAGGAATCATGCTGATAAGTGACTCCAGAAACTTGTGAGACAGCAGCGATTAAAAGTATACAGGTATTTATAAAGGATTTACTATGAGGAATGCAACTCTATGAATTCTAGCTAAAGAAATTTCGTGGCGACAGGTTTAACGCTAATTATGATTCTGCGGAAACAAGAGCAACTTCCCGATATAAATCTATATTTACTTTGCGACAAAATCCTCTTTAAATTATGACAGAACCAAATTTATGAAGTACATAAAATAGAGGCAATGGGAAAGATAAGGCAGAAACACGCTTGAAACCCTTGTGGCTGAATGAAATACGACAAAAACTCACAAAGTATAACATCAGACTTCATGAACTTTATCCAAACCCATAACAGATATTCGAAATAGCCAAAAATATGGACATTTTATCCAACTTACTTCAATCCAAAAGTTGTGAACGAGAGCAAAACACACCAGACTCCGGCTGTGGAAGCTT
>NC_087200.1:110124000-110161500 GCF_015104395.2 Macrobrachium nipponense | reverse complement strand
CTGGGTCGTTCTTACACACGCTAGTATGTGTGTATTCGCGTGATTTTACATGCGCGAGTCGGCGATATGGTGTTCTTTCATTGACAACGTGAGTGTTACATTTTTTTTAGGCCCTTGTGTTTTTTTTCTCTTTCTACCTTTGTGTGTGAATCATTTTTGGAGTTAAAGAGGCAGTTCAGATTACCATGTTTTTTTTCCATAGGAGCAGAACTTGATAAGTTTCTTGGCACATGTTTAGAGGTGACGCATTCATCCTTTTTTTTAATACATGCAACTCAGTTCTGGGGGTGCTTAGATTACATTTTTTTGGCTCTTGGAGACAGCGCCTCTCATGCCTATGCACTCAGCGCATTTTTTTTTGCTGAGCATCCATGGGGTAGAGTCTGAGGGAGGGTGAACTTTTTTTTTTCTTTGTACCGGGGTTGAGGGGGGTGAGTCCTTGAAATCAGTTCAATGCCATATCAGCTGATAGCCACTGAGAGATGATGTGATATGCCTGTAGGGTTTCTTTTAGAACGATTTTGTTCTTTCTTTTGAGTAAAGAGAAAATGAATATGAATGTGGTGCAAGTTTTCCTTGCGCTTGGAGGATGCCTTTACGCAATGGTAGAGGGCATGATTAGAACTGGGGATACAGAGATTATTTGCTATTGGTGATGTGCCTGATGTTAAATGATGATGATACTGGAGTTATGGGGGAATGGTAATATTAAGCCCTTACTGGTAATACGGGAGATATTTTACGGAGATATTTATGGAGAATTATTACGAGGAATTATTACGGGAGATATTTAGGGGGATTCTATTGGAGTTGAAGGTGGTAATAATTTTGGTGAATTTGGTGATACTGGTGATACTAGCGAGTACTAATATTGGTGATTCTGATACTAACACTGGGTTGGTGTAATTAGAACTAAGGGTGGTGATGTTTGTGAATGGGAAGGTACTAACCACAAATTTAATGTTGTTTTATCGGAGGATATTGTGTTAATGACTTGTTCAAAGACTATGGTAAAAGTCATATTGAGTAAACCTACCAGACAGGTGTTTCTTTGGTTTTCTGTGATACCCCTAGAGTTTTCCTTTTTTTATGGGTTCAGCAGATAATTACTTGAAGTCTATGTGAGTCACAGATGTTACAGGTGTCACGGGAATAGTCAACAGTCCCATTGGTTTTTCTTTTCCCCTTTTGGACGTTAGCCATCGCTGACATAAGTTTTTTTTTTATCATGGGCGAATTTGAATTTATTTTTCCCTTCGAACAGTTTGTGTAGATTTTTTAATATCTCAGTTCATGACTTGGAATCATTGTTCGGGAATGGATTTAATAATTTCAGCCGTTTGATGCCACAAGAGATTTAGGGGAGAATTTTTGCATTTTCGAATGTTTACATAATGGCACTACATTTTTTTTCTGGATATTTGTGTTCCGGAAATTGTTTGCCTCTTGCACAATTGTGTTTGTGGCAACTTTGGCAGAGATAGGACACTTGATTAAGTTCCTGGTGGCCTGTGCCGTAGTAAATATGGGGAACCTTTTGCTTAGACACTTTGGATTTGTGGTTTTGTTATAATGAGTTATGGCACACTGATGATTTTTTCTAGAATTCTTCGGCAATTTTTTGCCAAGTTTTTGTCCTTTTCAGCAGTTATGCTAAGCACAGAGAGCTTATAGTTTTTGACGGTAACATTGAGCTCCTTAGAGATGCTTTTCGAGGTTATTTTACTGGAAAATTGGAGATATAATGTTTTGGCCATGTTATATTTTGTTTTGTTGGAGATAGTCCAGAGTTTAGGCCTATGGTGGTAAGAGCTATGTTTTAATTCGCTGTTTTGGATTCAGTTATTTTTGCAGTTATTTTGGTGCAAATGGAAACCTTTGTGAGGGGAGATATGGGACAATATTTTCAAGTGTATCAGCTAGAAGCTTTGAGTGCATTTTTCAGGGACGGAGTTTCATTTTTTATTACCCTGCTTGGAGATGTAATAATATTTTTTGGAGAGGGGAATATTTTTATTGCGGGTTTGGTATTATTTTTAATATGGTGATAGGCGAGTGGCATTACTGCATTGAGGTTTTATGAGTCCCTATGGAGATGTTGCATTTTTTATATTCACCAGTGGTTATTTTGGCGGCATATAATTGCTGAATTGCGGTTTACTGTGGTTTATATCCCAAATAGGTTATAATTTGTTTTATATAATTGAGTAATATCATGTGGGAGTTATGTCTTTGAAGACAATTTTTGGGCATCTTGGTGATATCCTGGAGATAATATTGTGAAATGTGGCTATATAATGTCAGTATAGAATTTTTGGGGCTTTTTGGAGAATAATGGTGTTAGTATAAAATATTTGGAGAATAATGTTTTCTGAGGTTGTAAGTTTGACTAGACAAATCTATTGTGCTGTTCGAGCACCTGAGGTGTTCACAGGTGGATTTTTGCTGATAATGCTGTGATGAGTCCAGGTGCTGACTTTTTTCCTTCGGTGTTGATTACTCGGAGATTTGCGCTATTCTCGGAGATGTACTATGTAAGGGGGTTGTTTCCAGTCGTTTCTGGCCGATGAGATATGCTGTGGTAGCAAATTCTGTAACGATACATACTGCATTTATGAGGGAAAAAGTTGGATTATATATATGTTTTTTCCTCTCTTATGTGTGCTTTGTAATGGGGAAAGTTCACTTATTGTTGTTACTATTATTTTTTTTTTCATTTCCTTTTCTTTTCCTACGAGATTTGTCGTAATGGAGTTATGCTTACATAGCATTTTTATTTT
The DNA here is from genome assembly GCF_015104395.2 of Macrobrachium nipponense. Classification (NCBI taxonomy): domain Eukaryota; kingdom Metazoa; phylum Arthropoda; class Malacostraca; order Decapoda; family Palaemonidae; genus Macrobrachium; species Macrobrachium nipponense. The sequence goes on along the minus strand of NC_087200.1, from coordinate 110,158,720 downwards.
AGACAGGGGATATAATTTGTCGGGGTATGTGAATTAGATGGAAGGGTGATTGGCATTGTATTTCATGGAGGTTAGTTATATAAACAGTAAAAGGGTTTTGCTGTTAGACAGTTAAAGGGTTCTTACTGATTTTGTGGGTTACTGAAATATCAGAGCACGAGAGAACATTTTGGTGATAATTCGGGGCTGGTCTCGTTACTCTTTCTTTTTCAGGCTCATTATTTTTTTATACTTGCGAGTAATGGTAAGTTTGAATGTGATGACAGTAGTCCGTAGAGTTTTTGTGCTATATGTGTGTGTGTGGGGTTGGCAAGTTTTTTTTTATATTATTGGAGAATTTAATATTTTCTTTACAGTGTTATAATAACGATTTATGATTTAGCGATCTTATGAAGCTACTTTACAAGTTTTAGTTAGAAATTAGTCCAGTGGTTATAATAATGGGGTTAGTTGGAAGACGTTCAGTTAGTGTTTCTTAGAATTTTTGAGGTTATTATTTGACAGATGTATGTCTAGGGTTAATTCTTCTTGAATTGACCAATGACATGACTGACATACTGAAACACCAAAAACATCGTTCCCCTACACCAGCAAGACGTCCTTCAACTACTACAGAGATGTATGTTGCTGATGTTTGCCGACATGTGAGAGATTCTATGAGTCTACGGGTTTTTATGGTGCTTTTGGACTACAGAAGTCGTCAGTTGTCTTCCACTGGGAGACATTTTGCATTTCATGAGTCTGTGCAGCTGCAGACCAATCACATACACGGGAGAATTGAAAATTCAAGATAAGGAGATATTTCTACAGTCAACTGTTATTATAGTCTAGATGCAGGCTATTCAAATTTATTTTATATGATAGACATTGTGCTGCCATGTCCTGTCACTATGCACAGGCGGTTGCAGAGATGCCTTCTGAAACTGGTTATAGGCAGTTTCCTGGGCGTGAACAATGTGTGTGAGTTCGTGTGTGCATGTCAACTTTTTCCCTACATAACGAGAAAGTAAGGTTACCAAGATGGGAGATCTGTACAAGAGAGGCAAAGAGCCAAAGATGGCTTCTGCAAAAGTACTTTTTGAGAAGTGTGTGAATACTGTGTTGAATGGGTAAGCATACTTATTTTTAAACCAAAGGTGTGGCTTGATTGCATTTTGAATATTTATTTCCTTTGACCTTTTGATTTGATTTATGATCTTTGCTTATCAATATGTTCTCTTGTCTTTTTATAGGCAATTCTGAGAAAGGGGAAACTGAATATGGTGGCTTAATTGATATGGGATCTTAACTAATGTTTCGTGGTGTTACCAGACTATGACTATGCCTAGTTTTGTGACTAAGATAATGTTGGTTATTGTAGGAGAAATATGGAGTGGGCTATCTGAGTTCAATCATTCACTTAATCATTTTGTTAAGAACCTGAGTTTATTTAGCTAATACTTTGCTCTGAAATAAATGAGTCTGATTCAATGGCCTTAGGTAATGGAGAGGGGGGGAAGTGTTGTCGAGAGAGAGAGAGAGAGAGAGAGAGAGAGAGGAGAGAGAGAGAGAGAGAGAGAGAGAGAGTTAGTGTTGGAGTGAGAGGAAATAGATGTTGCCAATGCCTTAGATGCACGGTTCATTGCTACCTTTTTAAGATTACCGAGATTAGAATCAGAGTAATATATTATATATATATATATATATATATATATATATATATATATATATATATATATATATATATACGTATATATGTGTGTATGTGTATGTTAAAGGCACTGAAAATTATAGTAATTAAAATAAGGGGTCAACAGAATTTGTCGCACAACAGATTGGAATGTGTAGCAACACAATTTCGGGTGTTTTGGGAAACTTTAAGACATTAGCAAATGTTCATGGAAAGTTCCAGAACATTTTAGTGTGTTCGTACATACGAATATCAGAACATTGATAAGATTAACGTGCGTACGTTCGTACGTCCATCATCAGGGCACGTTAAACGTAATATATTCAGATAGTGAGTGAGAAATGGGACATTTCAGACTGCAGTCTCCTTTAGTGATTACCAGTGAGAAAAGCCCGAAGGAGGCGCAAAGAAGATCCATCGAAAAGGTAAATAGGAACAAAAAAGTCTGAAAGAATCTTTTAATTCTTACAGATACTCTGAAGGTAGCTGGAGTGCAGTGGAACGCATTTTATATTTTTATTGAATATTTATCACTTCTTTTTTATTTTATTTCTAATAATTGTGGTTTCTTTCACAGATGGATTCGGTTTGTCACAACAGAAAATTAATTGCTAATCGACAGTTTTCTTTGGGAAAATACTGATGGAGGTTTTGACAATGAGAATAGTGTGTGACATTTTTTTAATCAAGATGACTATTAGAAGAGTCATTGTGTTTCATGATTTTGGGATTTTAAGTTCATTTTCCTTGTTTTTTCATGTTACTTCTTTTGGGGAAATAAAGACTAGTTTTGTATCCCAGAGTTTAGTTTTTTGCCTTAGATCTAACAACTTGATTTAGCTGCAGAGTTGCCAGTGGACGCCAGGGTAGGTTATGCTGCCAATTAGTGATTTCTTTCCTTTTAATTAAGACAGTCAATTGGTCCCTTGTAATATATATATATAGATATATATATATATATATATATATATATATATATATATATATATATATATATATATATATATATATATATAGTGAATTTGTTATCACATCACTGTGATTTATTATTATAACATCATTAAGCTACAAATGTCGTTTAATATCCAATTCACGCTACTTCGGGAATATCCCCGATGGGGAATAATCACCGAAGGGGAATTGTAAGTGATAAATGGATCGGTACCGCTGGGTCTCAATCCCTCGACCCTGTACCTTCCAGCGACTCCAGTCGACGGTTGTAGGAAGGTCATGTGTCGAGGGATCGAAACCCGAGGATATCCTGACATTTAGGTATAACTTATTATTCGTCTTCGGGGATCACTTCCCATCAGGGATATTCCCAAGTAGCGTGAATTGGATATTAAACGACATTTGTAGCTTAATAATCATATATAATATATATATATATATATATATATATATATATATATATATATATATATATATATATATATATATGTATGTAGTATATATATATATACATATATATGAATAACTTGATCACGAAGTATATAAAATGTGATGCTATGTATAAATAAAGGTTTTTTTGCCACGAAGGAAAAAAATGAAAAAGCTAGATAGCCAAGTACTTTCGGTCCTGTTCGGACCCTTTACTGAGGCAAACTCAGTAAAGGGGCCGAACAGGACCGAAAGCACTTGGCTATCTCGCTTTTTCATTTTTTTCCTTCGTGGCAAAAAAACCTTTATTTATACATATATATATCATATATATATATATATATATATATATATATATATATATATATACATATATATATATGTGTGTATATATATATGTATATATATATAGATATATATAGTATATATATATATATATATATATATATATATATATATATATATGAATAATTATCACATCACCGTGATTCATATAAATCATTCGAGCTACAAAATGTCCTTTGATATCCGATTCGCTCTACCTCAGAATTGATATATTTTCATATATGTAACGAAGGGGAATTTTTTAGTTGATAAATTATTATGAACTAAAAAATTCCCCTTCGGTACATATGTGAAAAAATATCAATTCCGAGGTAGAGCGAATTGGATATTAAACGACATTTGTAGCTTAATGATCATATATATATATATATATATATATATATATATATATTATATATATATATATATATATAATGAATAATTATCACATCACCGTGATTCATATAAATTATTCGAGCTACAAATGTCCTTTAATATCGATTCTAATTAAAATAACCGAGTTCGACGGTGATTTGTAAGGTCAGAATCGGTATAAACTTATAACTTCACTTGTTAGCCGAATCGATAACGTCACTGTCGTCTTGATTTCGTCCCTATCCGCTGGACGATGGTTCGATCCCACGAGAGGAGAAATTATTACCAACTAAAAAATTGCCCTTCGGTTTACATATATGAAAATATATTAATTCCGAGGTAGAGCGAATTAGATATTAAAGGACATTTGTAGCTCGAATAATATATATATTATTGGTGGTGGTAGCTTATTGGTTTCGTCGGCAATTTACCATTGACTGACCCCGAGTTTGAAACCCCTTCTCAGATTCGATAGACTCCGTCTAAAAACGAGCTCACTGTCCTTGTTATGAGTCCGCAGGTGCTTTGGTTCACGTTGGAGGAGAACGAGTTCGCTCCCAGACTATTGCTCACATTTTTTTTCTGCTGTCAATTGGTACCAACACTTACTGGGATCAAGTAAAAGTAGTACATGGAGCTAGTAACCTCACTACCATATATACATACAATATAATATATATATTGGATATTAAGCGACATTTGTAGCTTAATGATCATATATATATATATATATATATATATATATATATATATATATATATATATATATATATATATATATATATAACTATATATGCGTGTGGTATTTGTATCTCTGTCATCTTTTAATCCATGAACAAATACCTCCACTCTATCCTTAAAGCAAAACAGGAAACTAAATTCTTGTTCATTTTTGTATTATTTTAATTTCTGTTCATGTAGTTCATTTTTATGAACTGTTTCTTCTTCTTTGAGCATTCTCATTTTCATCTGTGTTGTGTCACTATTGCAATGAGTATTGTTGTATTCAGTTTGGACGTTCTTAAATGTAAGGATTAGAGACGAATAAATGAGAATACTGAACCAACAATACTAATAACATGTAGACGCTATTCTCCGAACTATCTTCTCCGCAACCAAATAATTAATCAGCAATTGATTTACGAGTCTTACATTGTAATCGTTCTCGTCACGGTACGAGACCACCTTCTACATCAAACGAATCTCACTTTCATCATAAAAATGTCTGTTACTCGAAACTAAATACAGCTGCAGCGAGATCATCTGTGAATATCATCATAAGTTTCGTATAAGACCATGGAGCAGCTCATGCTCTTTTTTTCAGTAGTTCATTTATTTGTTGACGACGAACATTTAATCCACGAAAGGCGGCTTTCAGGAAAGCAATAAGACTTATGTTGATTACAGTAACCAAAAACAGAACAGGTTTTTATCGATTCCGCTTTCCTTTTAAACGACGATTCCTTCGTTCGTCTCTCCCGTAACCATTTACTTCAGGCTTGGAATGTGTAGTTCCTGTGGCTGGCTTCCCCACTGACCTTTACATATAAGGAATGAAAATAACCACAATCATTTTACGTAATCATTCTACTAGGCAGATGGCATATGGACAGATCCATCATTCACAATCCTTTAGTGTTATTTCAGTTCTTAACTATAATCTCTAAATTACGGTTACTGCTATTTTCTTCAGAGAATTGTAGAATTGAGCGTTCTTGCTTTAGTTATTGTAATTGTCAGAGGGAGCTGGTGTGAACCCTTTCCTTGCAGTTGATTTGCATTTCTTATATTGTGAATGACACGAGCGATGTATTTCAGTCCTTCACTGCTCTTGCAATCTTGCAGTCCCCATCATAAAGCGGAGGGAGTATATAATGTATTTGTTGTTTGTCTATACATTTGTGAACGAAGAGTGGCTAATGGGTTTTTTATTTCAAAAGTATTTGTCATTCGACTGGTCGTTTTAAGACTTTTGACAATAACAAAAGTATTTTTATAGAAAGATCGCGCTGGTGAGCAAAATCGTCATGCATTTTCAATATTGTGTTGTCCATTATAAGAAATAAGTAAAAAATGCTCTGAAGAAATAGAGTTTTCTGTACGACGTATAATGCTGTATGAAAACCATCAACTATGACCGACCGGCGAGTTGCTCACCAGATGCGGTAGAATGAGGGTGTATCCCATGGCTCCGGAAAGCGCTGCCAGAAGCACGATCCATGGCCAACTTTAAAGCCTCATTTACACGAGGCAATTCAGTGTGCAAGTAACTTGACGTGTGTAAACATCACACTTGACCAATATTTTGTGCAAGTCAAATAAGAAACAAGTTGGAGAGCGAGTCAGGTGAATAGACACGAGGTCTATTTTGAGGCAAGTTGCACCACTGGCCATAAGCTACTTGCTAACTACTTGACCTGTGTGAACATGCACTCGACAACCCTTATCATCTTCATTCCAGCTCAGTTGCAGGACAGACGTTGTGCCGAATACAGGAATTTTATTTTACTCACTGTTTTGTTTTATATATTCAGAAATGGCTGCAAAGTGGACTGAAGATGTAACCAGCAAGTTTGTTCTATTGTATATGAAGCATGAGTGTTTGCGGAACTTGCATACCGAAATATATCGAAACAAGGCAGCGCGACAGAGTGCTCTCATTGACATATGCAAGAAAATGGAAATTGAAAACTCTACAATTAATGATGTCAAACAGAAAATTAAAAGTTTAAGGAAAACATTTAAACAAGAACAATGTTAAAGTAGAACCGCCAGAAAGATCGTGTGCTGCCACTCAAGATGTGTATAAACCTGTAAATAAATGGTTTTTTAAGTAAAAATCTATTTTGTAGTAGAATATATTTTTGTTTTTTTACTTGAAAAGTAATTTATTTTTCAAAAATAAGGTAGAGCAAATCATCATGCAAACAGGATGTATAAAAATGGCCATAATAAAACTTAAATTTTCATTTTGTGTATTTTACCTGGTTGTAAACTGTGTCACAATTCGAAGCAACTGAAACCCAAAAGTGGTGCTGCAGATTTCTGAATGAATATCCAGTTGCTAGATATGTGAGGGTTATCTCTAATTTGATTTTAGCGGATAATGCATCTCTCATCAAGGTATAATTTTTCTGTATCTCTGGGCCAACTTAAGCAAGATCTGTATTTATTAGGATCTTCACAATACAGCTCTCTTAAAAGAGTTTCTGAAACCCCATGTTCATTTCTCCTTTTTATCCACTCCCTTACCCAAATTCGTTTCTCTTGAGTAACCTCCTCCTCAATTACATCTAACTTCTCATTGTACAATAACTTGGAAGCATTTTTAATTACAGACTTCGTAAGATCCAATATAAAACAAAGAACGTATGTACATGCTCCAAATGCACATCGCAAACTGAGAGGCTAGTTGCCTGATTCACTTGCTTTGTGTATAGCCTACAGGCACTTGTCCTGTGCTACTTGCCTTGAAAAGAAAAGCAGTCCATTGCTCACTTGACTTGCCTCTTTACTTCACCTGTGTAAATGGGGCTTAACCTTAACTAAAATAAATACTACTGAGGCTGGAGGATGGCAATTTACTATATTTGATGATTGGAGGGTGGATGATCACCATGCCAATTTGCAGTCCTCTAGCCTCAGTATTTTTTTCAGATCTGAGGGCGGACAGAATAAGGTGTGGACGAACGGACAGACAAAGCCGGTACAATAGTCTTCTTTAACAGAAAACTCAAACATTGAGATCAGAGACTAGAAATCGTGTCTCCAAATAGTGCCAGCAATTTATAGTCCATTTACTTGAGAGTCACTGAAGTAGGACGAGATGTTTCTTTCAGGACTAAGTTAGTTTTTGCTAAAGTCGTTGTTGCTGACGGCCATATAGATTTTTTTTAATGTCCCGGGTTCTTTATGACTCAGGGAAGGCAATTGTGTAGGGTTTTTTTTTTTTTTTTGCAATATGTTAATTGTATTTTTTTTTATCCCACGAGACAATTATTGTTTTCATACGGTTTTTCCTGATAGTATAAAGATTAAATCTTATGCACTATATGATTTTTAAAGTATAAATCTGGAGAAAACGGTCCCGTTGTTAGTTGCCAATTCATCTAAAAAGGAAAAAAACTAGCTTATTTCTATTTTAATCAATTCACAGCGTACAGCAATTTTGCCAGAAAGACTGGGAGTGTTTTCGAACAGCCTTGCTGTTATAATTATTACTGCGGATGTGAGGTTTCTTCTTACACTGATGGGATTTTGACATCGTTCCTGATCTTGGCATTTTATTTTCAAGCGGTGGATTTGTACTTCCGCGGCTCTTGTTTAATTAAAAACAAATGTGGCAGCTTTCGCCTTTCCTATCATTTACGCACGAGGTTCGAATAAACGATTTCTTTGTCAGTTGGTCAGTTTCTTACTAACCGTATGTCACTTAATAGCTGTTGCTCGTTCGTTCGTGCCGTAGGAGCAGTTGTCTCCAGACCCTGGAAAGGCTGGAAGCCTGGAAGGGGGAACCCTAACACTAGTGCTAGAAGCGGTGTGTTGGTGTCTCTGCCATTTGAGCTGTCCATTCAAGCCTAGGGGTAAGTTTTGAAGAGTAACGCTCAATCAGTGTTAAATTGATACGAGTTGTCCATAAACATTCCGCGTTCTTATTTGAAGGGCACTCTGGCTTTGTTTACAGTCATATTATACCCCACAGGCAGTAATTATGAAAAAAATTGTATGAAGGGATGTGAGGAAGGCAAAAATCAGGATTATGTAAGTAAAATATTGTTGTTTTCTGCTATTATCTGGGAGGCTAGCCTTAGGTCATTATTGCACTCAGATGAGTGATGATATGCAGATACTTCCTACCACGTAAGTACCTCCGTCAACGAAAGTGGGAGCGGGTAAGATTTCCATCCATTTTTTGTGTTTTACGAAATGGGTCCGGATACACGACCAAATGTGGTTACCTTGGGGGCAGTCGATCTAGGTAATAACTCCGCGTCGGGTATTAATTGGAAACTAAAGTTTCCTTTGGTATTTGGTTGCTTATTAAGACTTTATCGGTATTTTTTGGGGGGGGAGGGGGAGGTCGACTGTAATTAACCCCCAGGGGCCAGTGCTAAAAACGGCGAAATACATCTGACGTCCTAATCCCTAGTGGCTTTCGTATTAATGCCTTGGAGGAATAATTCCTCCAAGTTCCTTTCAGTCCGTTCGGAGTTATTTCCTAGAATTACCGAGCTCTGCCGAGAAAAACCGTGATTATCGCCCATCTGGTATGCACGGTGTAGCAGCCTAGCAGGCCTAGCGACGCTCGTTTTTATCGTATCGTCAACTTAGATAACTCGTGGATAATGCAATGTTATTAGCGCGCGTTTACTATGACCATTGCTCTCAGTTCAAATACAAAAACTTAGTTGAATTTCCTTAGAAAGGAAAGTTCACAGACAGTGGAACATCAAAATTTAAAAACCACTTTACATGGAAACCAAAAACAACCTGGCTTCCTTGCAGGGATCTCGTTGCTAAGCTTCAACGATCGAACCACTTTGAGCTTGTGTTTGTAGGAATTGATCGTGATGAATTTTGATATTTCGAATTACTTTTTCTATAATGAAAATATGTAAGAAGATTCTAATTGAAATAAAATCCTTATTGACTCCAGTATCATTTATATTGAAGGTTGCAGTAGAGTTCATGGTGATTAAAAAACATAACAAATTTATTTGTTCCACCTTTGACTTCGTAACACAGTAAGGTGGCATGCAGCGACGATGGGCCACGACCAGTTAAATCTTGTTTTTCACACGGTGGTGTTAGTACTGGACACAGTTACACATACGAGTGACATTACTGTACCTCCCTGAATATTAGCGACATTAGAATGATTTTCAAAAATCCAGTCAAGACATATTGTCAGATCTCTCCTTCCTCCAAAGGATCCATGAAGGGTTCTCGGAATGCAAAAATCTGTGGCTGGTTGAACTGATTTATTTTATGCTGCAGTTATCGTTGTTATTTACCATCGCCTCAGTGGCGTGGTCGGTATGTTGTTGGCGTACCACCTCGATGGCCACGAGTTCGATTTACTGGCATTCCATTTAGATGTGAGAGAAGTGTATTTCTGGTGACACCGTGACAGAAGTTCACTCGACGTGGTTCGGAAGTCATGTAAAGCCGTTGGTCCCGTTGCTGAATAATCACTGGTTCCATGCAACGTAAACACGCCATACAAACAAACAAACAAACAAGTGATAACTGGATAACTGGATAACAAACAAACAAGTGATAACTGGATAACAAGAAAGGTAACTAGGCATTATTTACAAACTTCTCATAACTACTACCGTTTTTTTTTCTTCTTCTTCTTCCTCGGTAATTGCATCAGAGAAATTTGTCGAACGCACCAATTATACCTACTGTGCCATTTCATGGCCGTGTCTAAATTATTGATTTTCTTAAATAAAATTTTCAAAAGCATCAGATATGCATCGTATTTTTGAAATAGCTATTTGGAGCCACAGCATAATTGGCAAAAATATGCAGTGTTGTCTAATGTTGATAGTTAAAGTACTTATCTGAGTAAATCAAAGAAATTTCAATGGAAACTTAGTTTAATCTAGCAGGCTCATACATAGAGGCTAGCAAAAAGCCATTGCTGAAAGCCCTCCCACTCAGTGATAGTGTGGTATGACGTACTTGACTAGAAACCCAGCACTTTATGAATGAAGTCTCAGATGTTGGTAGTACTAGTAACAGTAGTATATGGAATCCTTATATTGTTTCACACACGCAGACACCTACCCTACATACTGTCTTTCTTACCTGTTCGACGAGTCATGTCTCTTAAGTAGAGTACAATAAGGAAATGGCCATCAAATGAGAATATAAATTGTGTAATATAGTTCCATGGCGCAATTCACGTTTCCTTCATCTTGAAATATGCACTAAGTCTTAAACACACTGTGAAAACCATTGTTACCCCGTTGTTTCTGTTGCTTCACATCGCCTCAGAAGCTCCGGTCCACGTGTACCTACTGAATCCCGCTATATGAATGCAACATAACGGAAACTTAACTTCCTTAATGCATGATCAATCCCGTAATAAATCCACAGTGCTTGGTATGGCACACTACTCCCCGTTCATTATTTTATTTGTGTGCCTGTGTCACTTTTGTTGTTTCTATATGCTTGATTCATTTAGTTGAAACTGACACTTAATGTTCGTTGTAGGGTTATTGAGTGGTTATCAGTGAGACTATGCTTTCGGGGTTTTATCTGTTTAATTTTTTATGGATTTTAAGTTACTCATTCTTTCAATTTTCAGTTATTTTGATTATTTCATTTTTCATCATTATACATGTGTATATATATATATAGTATATATATATATATATATATATATATATATATTATATATATTACATATTTATATAAAGGTTTTTTGCCACGAAGGAAAAAAATGAAAAAACGAGATAGCCAAGTACTTTCGGTCCTGTTCGGACCCTTTACTGAGGCAAACTGATTTTACAAAGAACAACATAGTCAAAAGAAGGCTTAATATACAAACTGACACTACCAGATTAGCCATAAGGGCGATTTTCACTCTACAGAAAGGAGGAGCCGCCAGAGGCTAGCCACACCTTGAAGGATACCCGCAGTAAACAAGTGATTCTTCCAGAAAACAGTACATTTTGAAAAAAAACACGAGCATATACAATTTAATATCATGAATTTTTACACACATTTTCCACAACAAAAATTATTATTAATGAAAAGGCGAAAGAAAATATAAATATATATATATCGAGCAAGAGAAAGAGGGAGATAGAATATTGAACCAGAGAGAGAGAGAGAGAGAGAGAGAGAGGAGAGAGAGAGAGAGAAAGAAATAATAACTATATACACGTGGGACTAATTTATTAGTTGTTCATTTATTTTGAGGTCCTTCATAAACATCTTACAAATATATGGGTCCAAATGGTACATTCCCAGACTAAGATTTAGGTTATTTTTATTAGTGATTTGTATAATTGCCGATTCCAGTAAATTTCTTGAAACATAATCATTAGATCTAGCAATTACTGAGGTATCACCCCAATTAATACAATGAGATTTTTCACTCAGATGGATAAACAGTGCATTTGAAGTCTGGGCTGTTCTAACTGAATACATATGTTGCTTTATACGTACACATAAATTTTTACTTGACTGACCAACGTAAAACGAAGGGCAATCCTTACAAGGAATTTTGTAAATGATGTTATTTGTTACGGGACTATTCTTAATTAGCATATCTTTAATGGTATTGTTATAAGAGAACACTACATTAACATTAAACGATTTAGATATTGATTTTATGGTTTCAAATCCACGAAAATAAGGTAAGCTAAGTACATTTTTAGGCATTTCTTTTTCATTAATAGCAACATTATAAAACTTTTTGTGAGCTTTTTGATAACATAAATCAATTAAATGAGGTGGGTAGCAAAGATCGTTTCCTATCTTTTTTATGTATTCTATTTCTTGGTCCAGATATTGTGGACTCGTGATACGCAAAGCGCGTAGGAACATAGAAGAAAAAATTGAAATTTTAATATGAAGATGGTGGCCAGAATAAAAATGTACATAGGTTAAATTATTTGTGGGTTTTCTATAAATACTGAATTTGCATTGGAAAGATTCTCTATGTTTTAATACATCTAGGAAAGGGATGACATTGTTATTTTCAATTTCAACAGTGAATTTTATGGATGGCACTAAATTATTCAATTTAGACAGTAAATCATTTACATCGATACCACCAGGTAAGACTACTAAGATATCATCGACATATCGGTACCATTTTAGGGGGATAAGTGTGATATTCGGGAGGTGTTGTCTCTCAAAAAATTCCATATATAAGTTTGAAAGGATAGGTGATAGGGTACCCTGGCCATACCAAATATTTGTTGGTAATATTCTCCATTAAGAATAAATCTGCAATCACAAATACATAACTTAATTAAGGAAATTATGTGACTAACGGACATAGGCAATTCATGCAGTACAAGTTCATTACTTAAATATTCTAGCACAGAGTCAATAGGGACTTTTGTAAACAAAGAACATACATCAAAACTGACAAAAATATCGCTAGGGTTTAGTACAATGTTATTTAATTTTTCCACACGATCAAGAGAATTCCGGATGTGTGAATTAGATACAGTTCCTAGTAGCGGGGATAACAGTTTAGTAAGATATTTAGATAGTTTATAAGCATTGATCCTACATTGTACTAATAATAATTGGGCGCATAGGTTTGTTTTCCTTATGAGTTTTGACTACTATGAGATTCAGGGCCTCTGTAACACGGTTTTTTCGCAATAACTTTTTATCTATGCATTTCCTAAATATAACGCTTATTCAGAATACATATATCAACACATAAATTTTTTTGAGTGTATTCTGCACTACGTAGGTTGAATAAATTTGGTACTTATAATGTAAAAGTGACCTTTTTTGAAGACGGGCCAACTTACTCAGAGAAAAGGTTTCGAACGCACTCGTTACGTAACTTATGACAGCATTTCTTCCCTCTTTCTTGATGGATGATTGGCTATACGAACGAACGGCTAAACCTCTGGCAACAATGACATACATTTAAAATACAAGCAAAGCAGTACACCTTTATGAACTCTGGAACCTCTCCAGTGATAATTGTCATAATGAACAAACCAACAAATATGTTAATAAATGCAAAAACACTTCGATTATTGTCTAACTCCCAAAATAAGTTTCCAAAGAAATTTACAGTCTACTGTTATATCACAATCAGATTGACAAGATTTAGGGAATAGTTGGTAACTATCAAAAACATAGTAGACAAGCTTGATTTGATAACTGCTATATCCAATGTCAAGCAATTTTTATTTATTGGCTATCTACCTATTTACCGAAAAAAAAATAGCCGGTACCGTATATTGGCTTTAAACCTTCACCAATAATTATCGTCAGAATGATGACTTCATGAGGCTCCACCCACTTTCGCCTCGTTATAATTCAGGATAACATGAAAGGCTACCATGGGCATTGTTGGATTAGAAAATTTAACTTCTGGCTATAAAAACTAATTTCTCGAGTAGTTGTAAGAAGTGCTAAATGATCCTCAAGGATCCCAGCAGTTGGCCTAAACGTTTAATTCATGTATATTACTGCATACTGTTTGCGGCACTACTGCTACATTAGTATTACTACGCTAGCACTGATACCCCACCCACATCTATGTATCGTTCCGCTATTCATAAAGTCTTTGGGTTTCAGAGCTGATGGAATTTCTGTCTGGTGGATTGGCGGGGCAATATTTAGTCAAAAGGTGTTTGTTTACCTTGCGTACGTAATGAATGTTTTTCGACTCTTGGCTCGTAATCATTGGCCATGGCGTCGGCTAGATCATTTTTACTCTATAAAAATTAAAACTATCGGGTTTAGGTTATTGATAATGCTGACAAAATTTGTGTGTGGTTGTAAAATATACATATGTCAACTTTCAGCTACATCCGATGCTTTGACAAGGAGCAAAGTCCAAAAAACCGTGTTACAGAGACCCTGAATCTCATAGTAGGCCATATAAATAAGGTAATGAGGGACACTTTACAGTTAACTTACACAAAAGTTCTTTTTTATCTTTAAGAATTTGTTTGATATTGATATTAAAGTTTTTTATTACTTGGTCCAACGGATTTTTTGCGAGTTTTTTGTAAGTTATTTCATCCTCTAGTAAAGTATGCATGCGTGATATGTAGTCAGTTTTGTCAAGAACCACTAAACTATTGGATTTATTAGCCTTGGTAATGTGTAAGCTATTATCATTCTTCAATTCTTTTAAACTTTTTCCCAAGGCTGATAATTCCAATAGTTTAGTGGTTCTTGACAAAACGGAGGTAGCCCTTAATCATGTTGCAAATTGATACATTGTGCATTAGTTGCTGATGTGGTGTGCGACAGGAGTGCACAAAGGACATAGGTGACCGAGCCATCTTACAGGTATGAATTGATGTGTCAGCTGCCCTTGCATGGAGTCAGTGTGAGCTGTAGAGGTAGCCTCCTTGAATGAAGGAATCTGGTGCGTATGCGTTTTTAAGCTGGTGGCTGTCCGTACTGTTGCCAGGGGCAGTTTTGAGGTGTGGTGGGTATGTACATTCGTTTGTACGGATGTCACAGGTCTGACCGATCGAGGCACTTGGGGGAAAGACACATTCCTTTGTGATAGGAAGAAAGACGGTTGAGCGAATGCCAAGGTCGGGAGAAAACCCCCATCTTAAAGGTATGGCACATATTTTAAATGACTTAGAAACAGTTGCCTTTGAAAAGAGAGAAGTGTGAAATGTATCTCTTTACTTAATATTGCCTTTGAAAAGAGAGAAGTGTGAAGTGTATCTCATTACTTAATATTGTGTTATATATTTTTATTACAGATGGGCTCCATTCCATGATATTAGTGACGGGATTCTCTAACTTGACTAATACAATGTGACAATTGACATTTTGAGTCTGGGAGTGCATACTTAGCCAGGAGAGTGGAATGATAACTTAATAGTTTTCTTTGTGGGGCAGACTTGGGTTTTATCACTATGACTTATTAATCAATTTACTCTATTTTATGTTAATCTGTTTTGGGTAATAAATAGTTTATTTTTTATTTATGTGAGCTTAATAGCCTAGTGACATGCTCGCAGATAGAGGGCGCCGCCTGCTGCCACAGGTAAGAATTGCTGATTTGTGTAGTTTTTGTCCAAAGGGGGGGGGGGGGGGGGGGGGGGGGGGGGGGGTTTAAGACATATATACATTTATATACACATATATATCCATATATATATATACATATATATATATATATATGTGTGTATATATATATATATATATATATATATATATATATATATATATATATATATATATATATATATATCTATATATATATATATATATATATTATAGGTGTGTGTGTGTGTCTGTCTAATCATAATTACATTGTAGTGCTGAATAATACTCATAACTCATAGTCCAATCGCTAGGGCCTAGCCCTAAATTTCAAAATCCACTAATCCATTGATTTACTGAACGTTATTGCAATTGAAGGAAATATTAAAAAAATATTGTAATATAAAATCATATGTAAAAGGATATGCTGTTGTTTGTTTTAAATTAAGCCAGCCTTGTTTGAATCAGGCTTTGATATAAGCAAAATATTTGTCTCTCTCTTTTTCATAGTCGTCATTTGAGTATTACCCTTATAGTAGTATCCTTTGTCCTCTTGTCTATATCGTTTGGTGCTTGTGCATCGCTTTATGAACTAATTACCATGTAATATTTAGCATATGACGCATACGAGGCTTTTCTTTATTGCATACTGCAAAACCAAAGGTGTCTTGCAGCCACGTGGACAATTGGCTAGGCTCGTCATAGGTGAAGCAGCAGTCACGTATAACCTGACTTTGACCTATGAAAGATCGGCTGCCCTCGCCCTGTCGTCGGCTGTGTTTACTATCATGCAAGGTTACCGGTTACGAGTATGTCGGGCTAAAATATCTTACCAAACACCTCTAAAGGGTCGTATTTTCATTTTAGTATGATTGTATTTCACCAAGTCCAAAGGTTTTGCATAACATACTGAAAAGGTAAATAGAAATTGCGTTATAATTGCTATGTACTTTTATAACCTACGTAAAACTGTACAATGAAAATAGTAATATTGCCTTATGAATATTGATCAAATTCCTTTGTTATAATACTGTCATATGTATAAATACCAAATTTTTATTCATTACCCCGTGGTATCACCAATGGAAACCGTAATATCATAGTTATTCTCAACTGGAATTCGACGATCTCGGTGCTATAAACGTAATACAGTTGCTGCTTTCGATGATAATGACACTTTCTATAGCAAGTGATGAATTTTTATTTTATTTTTTTATGGGGGGTGTTGTGTTTTAACTCAAATCTGTTTATATCTTTAGTTTCAACTTAAATGGTCGCCTATTTAGGTGGTGAGCGCTAGGAAACAAAGTAATATTTTTAACTGTTAAGTTTAGACAGAACCTCTAACTATTTTTATTTACTATGACTGTACAGATAAAAATGTTTGGATTATCATCCATTATAGTATATTATCTTACAATTATCGATATTTATTCCATATCCTTCTCAAGGTATTGCTTATCGTTTAAGAGGGTCAATATTTGTTTCTACGATCATTATCATACTACTGGGAACCCGGCTATTACGTCTGATGTAATAGTTTACGTCACAACTAGCCTCTCTCTGGGTGCTTATTAAATTGGCTAATAGTCAAGTTTCCTTTTAAATTAGGCTGTTGCTTCAAATAGCTATTTCCAAAATGCGATCCAAATCCGATGCATTGGTAAGATTTTACCGACGAAAACCTATTAGACACGGCCCTGAAATGCACAGTAGTGTGTGTACATTATGGCACCATGATCCTTTGCCGAACTTTTTTGTCAGCGAACACATTTATTTGTTTTGTATTTGTTCGTTTACTCGACCCAGGCAGGTTTGGTTAAGCTGGTATATCAAAACAATGCAGAAGAGGGTGACAGAGTTCTGCAGACAGGAAGCAGGGCAGAAAGAAATTAAGGTTAATTACCGGGAAAGATAAGTTTGTGAACTGTATATACACCCTGGTTTTTTTCTTTAATGTTTTGTTGCTTGAAGTTTTACAAGCAACAGTTTGTCAGTCTCCGCTAGAAGAGTTACTGTTTAATTGAAATTCTCGTATAATCATCCCCTATGAAATGATGGATTATCTTGTCAATGTAATTGCCTAAACAAAGATACAATATTAAATTATTTACTTAAAATATCTAAATGAAAAAATGAAACGGATAAGAAAGATCTTACGAAAAGTAAAGTTAATTGTTGGAAATGTGTAAATAGACTACTTGTATGTACTTTTAATCTATGAAGTAACGGAGTTAAATTGTGAGTTGGGCCATTGGAAAAGTTGTTTCATATATATATATATATATAATATATATATATATATATATATATAAAATATATATATATATATAAAGGTATATGCCACTAGGGAAAATAAACAATGGAGTATCCGCGAGATCTTTCGACGTTCAAACGTCCTTTACTTAGCAGTTCTGCTAAGTAAAGGACGTTTGAACGTCGAAAGACCTTGTGGATACTCCGTTGTTTATTTGCCCTCGTGGCATATACCTTTATTTATTGATTTATCATGTTCCTAACTTTCGTGATTCAGTTATACATACATACACACGTATATATATATATATATATATATATATATATATATATAAATATATATATATATATATATATATATATAATGTCTATTGTGTGTGTGTCCTATTATTATATATGTATATATATTATATTATTATATATTATATATAATATGTATGTATTATATATTAAATATATATAATTACGTATTATATAAAATATATATATATATATAAGGTATATATATGTGTGTGAATTCTGTTCTAAGTCATATATAACATAATATTATATATACTATATATATATATAATATATATATATATATATTATTATACTATATATATAATATAATACATTATATATATATATTATTAAATATATATTAATATATATTATATTATATATATGTATATATAATATAATGGATCATATTATTTATATTATGTATCATATATATATAATTTATTATATAATATATAAAAAATTCAATTTTTTTTATATTTATAATTATATAATAAAATATATATAATTATATATATATATATAATCACCATATGCGACAAATCGAATATATTGTATAACTTTTAATTTTTTTTTTATCCGACAGCAAAATAAGGACGATGTAGATATTTTATTGTGGAATTTTTACAAATATTCGGATGGTGGAAGACCTTCTCACGATCTAATGGTAACTTTTGTCGACAGCTAAAATAGCCCTTGAGGATGCCCGAGAGGGAGACAGTACCCCCCGAGTTCAACATGAGAGGCCAAAGTCAATGAAAGGAAAAAGCTGTGGAAAGGGAAGGGAAGTGACGTATAGTGAGGTAAGCTAGCTTCTGCCGTATAAAGCAAGCAACTGAGGTTTGCCTTACGAATAACCGCGCAAATCCCCTTAAAGTTAAAAAATTTAAAAGTTACTCAAGCAGTTTTTTTTCTTTATAAGTGTTGTAATATTTGATGTTTAAAATGTCTTAGCTGGTGCCACCTCCTAGTGTAAGAGAGAGAGAGCGAGAGAGTGAGAGAGAGAGAGAGAGAAGAGAGAGAGAGAGAGAGCGCATAAACACCATGCCGGTTATTTTAGTGTGTAACAATGTGCTTTGTGAGACTTGATTTCAAACGCCAGTCTCCTGTTCAATTTTGTACAATATAGTAAGGTGTGGCTATTACATATGAAGACAGTTGAAGGCCACTGGTTTTTTATGTGTTTCAAGATATTCTCGAAGGTTTTTTTTTTTCACCAATTTCGTACAGCACTTGTGAATTCTGTTCTAAGTCATATTTTTCGTTGTCATCGGGGTTTTGGACTTCTTTTTTTTTTCAAATTATTGTACTATTCTGATTTGACCCATTAGAACTGACTTACTTCAATTGATTTTTATTCCATTTTTTTTCCTTTTATTATTGAAAACGGTATTGTTAACTTGGTGAAAATGGTCACTTCTAAGTTGTATAAAGTTTGCTCTATGTCGGGCCGGGTTCAGGTTATCGATAAATTTGTTCCATATCACAAGTCTCCCTTTGGTTTTCATGTAGTTGTCTCTTGTATCTTAACGGATTTAACTTTCGAAACTGCCAGATTTTTTGTTTTTATAACACTGCTCCCCAGCCCCCCCCCCCCCCCCCCAAACCCACCCCACCCCGCTCGCTGCCCAGCCAACTCCAGCTGTCAGTCTGGGCGCATTTGGTGGGGACCAGAATTTCTCGTGTGGGGGAATAACTGAAAACGAGTGACTTAAAATTGAAAGGTGAGATTTGTTCAAAACCTTTCTACAGGCGGTAAAAATTTACTGTAAACCATAATCGTGTTATGAATTAAAATTAGTATTTTCCTATGTTTTAGTGTGTTGTGAAAGCTTTTGACGTTTGTTATGTTGCTAGAAAATTGGTGGTTCCGGCCTAGTTTTAGACACTAATCCGTTCCGATGTCATACAATTATTGGAACCAGAGTCAAAGTAATATAGGGTCTGCTCACGAGGCGGTACTAAAACCTATCCCCATATCTTTATGAAACTATATTTACGATAATATTTTTATATAACTATTTTTGCGATGGCGTATTTTATATAAATTTTCCTTTTATTATATGTTGCGTATACTACGTTAAAGTGCAAAGCATGCTCTCTCAAATGATATATGGCACATTAGAATTAAGATTACTTTCAAACCCACAAGCACGCGTAGAAAAAATTATCTACGCACTCAAAAATGTGTAATTACGTCATCCGACAACCTACATACATTCACGTTTCGTAGCGTATCTGACTCAGGGATGATGATAAAAAGAACCTGAAAAATGGATTAGAAAGCTGATAAAATTTACTATAGAATTCATAAATATAATTGATAGGTGTTCTCAGAAATTTTTGAGGAATTCTTGGTCAAAGACGGACCAAAATTTTTAAATTTTATGTAAATATTTACCACATTTTTCTTACATAATTATTCAACTTATTACATTTTGCCATATACCATGTAAAGGACAAAGAATACCCTTTAAATTGGTATATGACACATTATAATTACAATTACTTTCAAACCCATAATCGCGCATAGAAAAAATTATCTACGCACGCAAAAATTATAAAAAATTAAGCGTTCATGGGAGATCTGAAATCTAGCCCCACCTCTTTTGTAACGTCATCAGTTACATCCAGCCAGACTGACGAATACCTTTTTGTACATTTTTCCGATAATATTATAATCGTTTGAGGCATGCATAATTAATACCTTTATGTATACAGTTTGTGTTATATGTAAACTTATGTGTTCGGAAGTATATTTATGTGATATGAAGTGTTAATGAGAAATTTGCTGGAAATGTGTTCCCTGTGGCACTGTCTTCATCATCTATTCCTTTGATACCTTATATCGTATGTGATGTAATTCTTATACTTTACATATTTTCTATTTTGTGGTCAAGTCGTGCAAATACAACTGCCATTTTTTACACTGCCTGTATCCACATTTTCTTTGTATTTATTGCATAATAATAAGTATTCATAAGATTTGGAAAATATAATTAATCTATCATTCTGACCTTTAGCATAAATAAAAAAAAAAAGTTGCTTTTCAAAGAGAGGTATGAACACAGTGGACAGAACTAAATACATTTCTTAAGAATTATTTATAATCTTTATAACATTACTACCTAAAAGAGAGAGAGAGAGAGAGAGAGAGAGAGAGAGAGAGAGAGAGAGAGAGAGAGAGTTGCCATGTTATAAAAAATGGACTTGAAGACTACAACAAACCAGTATATAGCTAAGTAAATAAATAAGTAAAGAATAAACATGTGACGAAAGCTGGAGTAGCTGTGTGTTGAAACTGGTATATTTTATGTGAAATTAAAACAAGGCTTTGGTGACTAAATGAAAGAATTGGAGTGTTAATAAAAACATCCAAACATGTGAACCTCTTTACAGATTTTATCAAGATTTTATCAAAAACACCATGCGATATGGATTAAATGTATAAAAACTAAAGGTTCTTTAAGTAATTCAATGGAGAAGCACGGGAAGTGTTACTCTTGTGACGTCACAGTATTAGCTCCGCCCCCACTGCTGAGTTGAGCAGACCCTATGTACTTTGACTGATTGGAACCACATGAAAAACTCGGGATTTTAGGTGGGGGAAATATACATAGAAGTGAAATGCAATGACTTATCTCATCCTCACGATACTTCTGCAAGTCTTGATTGTGATAAGATTAAGATTATAGGGCTTTTTTAAACAAATTTTTCACTGGATAGGTAAAGGACCTGGTAAGCTTTATGCTAGTAGGGGTCAGGTAAAGACCCAGATCCTTAGGTTATGTTATGTTTGGTGTGGTTAGGATAGGTCACAACCTTATTAGGTTAAGTGTAGGTTAAATACATCCTTGTATCCCCAAACACACACACACACAAAAATCGCTGTGCATCTTAGTTCTCCATTTCTTTAGAATGTACGGTGAGAAGAAATCCAGTATCTCCACAACTGAGCATTAGCTAACGAAATCGTATTTTCAGTTCTGAACGCGATTATGATTTACGGTAAAAATTTGCGGTTTTTTGTACTTTGAACGAACTTGACATTCTAAACCGGCGTGAAGAAGTCCCGTTTTCTACCAGTGCCCTCGAACATGACATCAAGCAGGAGGGATGGGTGTTAATAAAAAAATAAATAATCATTTCCAACGGTTTTGAAGGCCAAAATCGGTGCAAAACGAAATGTTGACGAGTATAGTTAGCACATTTTGACTGGTAACGTTTATGGAGCTATGCAAACAAAAGTTACTGTTCATGTCTTCCCACCGTTGTTTCAACGTCTTTCGGGTTTTTGTTCGTATCTATGTAGTATATCTCGGCTTGACTCCTCTTACCATTTGAATTCGCCAGCTAGATCTTCTTCTTGTTTACACGTGTTAAGTGTGGGTCAATTGTAAGGTATGTGATGTTAACGTTTGTTTTTATAGTCGCAAGTCTCAGTTGGAAAGATTGTCTGCATCGGCAGGGGCTAGTATTAATGAGGATATTTTAGATGGGTTTGATTAGTTTTGTCACAAATGGCTATTTCCCGAAGGGGAAGGTGACGTCAGTAGTGCACTGTAGACATTACAATGTGCGTTTGTAGAGTACCTAACTGCGCTCACTTTTTAGCCCCTGACTTATCTCCATTCCCTCTGACAAAGCCTTCAATCCATTTCTCCATAACTTATCTGGATCTCTTAATCTCGCTGTCTAACTACTCGAACAATCCTCTTCACTATCTTAAGCGCGAAATGTTGCAAGTGCCCCAGTGCTTGGCTTGACAGCCCCAATTTCATGAAATCAGTCATAAAACCAAAACGAAAGTTTATTATTTTAATCTGGTGACCAGTTTGTTGTAGATGGTGTAGTAAAAGACTTGGCCGAAGCTCTTAGGTTGTCCATTTGTAAAGGTTATTTTTTATGTATTGCCGAATTGTATACGATGTAACAGACAGTGTTTGATTTTTCATATGTGAACATCATGGAAACGATTAACCATTTCAAGGCAATTGTCGTATAGGTTTTCTAGAATATCTTTAAGTATCAGATGTATCTTCTTGATATTTGGGCACGGCATGGTTTAGACCCTAGTCCGGTAATTTTGGGCAGTATAATGAAGAACCAGAATTTATTGATTAAGGCCATTTACTCTTGAACTTTTTCATTTTCCTCAACATTCGCTTTAGATATCCGAACACCTGTCCTGGGTTTAGCTCAAGAGTTAGGAAAGAAGCCCCGCCCACTCATTTCTTTCTGTTTCAAACTTATGAGTGAGTGTACTACGATGTGGCTTTGCTTTTTTCAAATTAGTTTATACATTAAAGTTTATCTGTACTTCATTGTTTTAAGAGATTATTATAACCTCATGGTTCTTTGACGTACATCGATACAGATGAGCGGACCAACAGAAAATTAGAGGGGCATTAGTTTACTGGTTTTCAAGGTGTTTATTTTGTCCGAAATGTGCAAACGTCATAGTCACCAGCATACATCCACCCAACTGTTAATTAGTAGCGCCTCGGTGGCGTGATCGGTATGGTCTTGGTCTGCCACCTCGATGGCCTCGAGTTTGATTCTCGGGCATTCCACTGAGGGGTCAGAGATGTGTATTTCGGGTGAAAGAAGTTCACTCTCGACGTGGTTCGGAAGTCGCGTAAAACCGTTGGTCTAGTTTCTGAATAACCATTGGTTCCTTGCAACGTAAAAACACCACACAAACAAACAATACAAAACTGTATCATTTACGGCAAACAAGTTGCGGTATTGTCATCGTAGATGCTACATTTTCATTTCGGCTGTTCACTGTACCTATATAGAGCAGAGAACGTAGCAGCCAAAGGGCTAAGAATTTCTCTGAAAAGTGATAATCTCTTTCAGGGTTTCCTTTAATATACATGCACCGGAACATGACTGAATGATTTTAAAATTCTTTTATTAAATTCACACATAATTTTTTTTTATTAAATTGACAATTATAAAATTCTATTTTTAAATTGACAATTAAAGAATTCGGTGGAAGTATTTGTTGAGAATTCTTTGTTTCGCCGCAAAAAAAAAACAAACCCAGTGGCCACTACTATGGGGAAATGAATGGCCAATTTTTCCTCCGATGGCTGACATCACTACTTTTACCTTGCTTTAACCAAGGTATTATATATTCTATTGACCTTGGCTTTAACCATCGCTTCCTGAGCCATGGGCGCTGGTAACAGACAATGCGTCATACCATATGCTAACAGAGGGTAGCCTTTTCCCCACATCTGCAATATCTTATAATGATTATTGTCAGTAATTCATAAGTTTGAGACAGGATAAGAAACGAGTGGGTGGGGCTTCCTTATCAACTCTTGAGCTAAGCAGGACAGGTGTTCGGATATCTACAATAGGCCAGTCAATAGGGGATTGAATAAGGAAAAAATTCATGGAAAGCTGGAACAAGCTTCATTATCTTTGTAATAGGGCATTTAATAACTTATTAATTTTGCACCCTTCTACCGCCCCGGATTTGGCCGCCATCTTGGAAAAATGGCGGCGAAAAACAGTCTTTTGCAAATATCTCGCGTGGGACTCACTTTACCAGAATTTTATGCATATTTTTCATATGTCGCACCATTTTCGTGCCAAGCCTACGAAAAAGTTTGCGACTTTCACCTTCTCCGAGGTGCTAAACAAGGCGGAAGCTCCTTGGTTGGGACGTAGTGTTGTGTACTAGCCCGTCTGGGATCAAAGCATTGTATACACCCATTTCTATGTTGTGTGGTCGACAAATTATATCAATAAACGATAGCTTCGTGTGGCCGTCTACCTGTTGAGTACCAACACCTCGGAGTAGGTGACGCGTAGATAACAAGCTAAAGCAGCACCCTCCAAAATTTGTCTCAAGGTGGAAACTTCATTGATATTTGCTGGATCCCTAACCTTCATATGCATCATTCCCCCTGCACCTCTGTTTTTAAATGCTTTAATGGGAACAAGGCCAAATTGTCCAGCAGGGGATCTTTGTAGTCTTCTTATTGGCTGATTTGAAGTAGGATCATTTAGAGAAGGCGTGACACACACAGTCCCTCCCATACTGTGGAAAGTGTTGAATCCATCAGTCGTACAAATGTTCACATCAGCATTGTCAAACACAAACTGTGTAAATGAGTCAGTCTGAGGTTTCCTGGCTGGATGATGTAAAGCTGATACTTGAAAGAGCGATGCCTCAGCATAGGAGGCGCATAATCCCAAGGTAGAGAGTACATTCAGAAGGTGCTTAGAACTATACTTTTGACTGAGATGAACAGAAAGGCCTATTTGTAGAGGGGATATGAAAGAATGTGGTCTAGCTGCGGTCAGAATAGCGTGTGAAATTGCTGTCCACTTCTTATCCCAAATACTTTTATCGCCTTTCTTGTTCTTCAGTACAACAGTTTTAAAAAGACAGCTGACGGTATCTGGTATAAGAGAATCTATGTCAGTTGAGAAATTTTCTGGACATGGATACAGATCAGTTTTATATATCTGGGTCCTTATATCTTCAGCAATTATTTTGGCGGCTGCATTTACTACTCGAAGTCGCTCTTCTTTCTCGTCCTTACTTCTTTGTTTTTCATACCAAGCGTCAGTCAGAATTTTGTTCCCTATGTTGCGGAAGCACACCACAGGCTTTCTGTTTTTGTTCACTGAAACAATAATGTCTTCTCCGTATCTTTCTTTCAGTTCAGAATTTATTGTTTTTTAGTTGGTAGCTAACCCTCATATGCCTCTAAAAATCTTGCAGAAAGTAAATTGACATTCTTCTCTATTTTCTTCCAGGTAGTTAAAAGTATGTCATTGCTTGGATATGCTTGGTAGAATTTTTTCATGCAGGTTGAATGGCACCTTGTCTCAGCAGCAACTAAATCAACTACATTAGATATGCGAGTACATAATGTTTGGCCCCACTCATCATTTCTCATTTCACCCGCTTTCAAAATAGCGTCCGTAACATGAAGAGTGTCTACACGATGAACAGATTCACGCTCACTTGAAAGTTTTTGCTTTTTTTTCAGACCAACATATGAAGCTTCTTTTCCACAAAAAACACAATCATTAAGAAAGTCAAAATCTGGGACTAGACTTCTCCGAGACTTTGTAGGCACTTGAGAGGGTTCCTGTCTTGACTGGAAAGCTTCAGCACTCCTTGCTTTTGTGTTCACCTTCCTACATCGACTTTCACACTTTTCAGGGCTTTTAATTGATACTGTTTTCCATCTTTCCATTTAACGTTGTAGTCTATCAATGTCTGCCACCTTTTTCTTTCACTTCTCGAGTCTCACCCTCGGAAAGTTCTCCTTCACAAATGAAGCATTTCTTTAATAAAGACATTTTTCCATAATATAGCAATCACTGATAGGATATGGGTCTGCTTTCATAGTCCTTAAACAAAAGAACTACAGTTAGCTTAGAAGCTTAAAGCGTTATTTAATATTGCATGCAAGAAAAATAACCACATGCTATTCAGGCGCAAAGGGTAGGAAAAAATTAGATTCAAATATTATCGTACTTCTAGCACCAAAACGGTGCAAAAAATTTTAAAAAATTAATAAATGAGATTTTATAGGAAATTTTATGAAGATTATTTTATGTATCGGTAAACTTTCAGCTAGATTGAGTCCTAAGCGAGATATTTGCAAAAAACTTTTTCGCCGCCATTTTTCCAAGATGGCGGCCAAATCCAGGGCGGTATAGAGGTGCAAAATTAATATGTTATTAAGTACCCTATTACAAAGATAATGAAGCTTGTTCCAGCTTTCCATGAATTTTTTCCTTATTCGGCCTTTTTTCCTCCTCTATTGACTGGCCTACAACGAATGTTGAGGAAATTGAAAAAATTGAAGAGTAAATTGCCTTGGCCCATTAATTCGGGTATTCGTTATATTGCCCAAAATTTACCGGAGGGTCTAAAACATGCTGTGCCGAAAAATTACGAAGATACAATTGATATTTAAAAAGTCGCAGCCTAATTGGCAAAAATATGCAGAGTTGTCTAAATGTTGATAATTGAGGCACATGTAAGAGCAAATCAAATAAATATCAAGGGAAACTTGGCTAAATGTAGCAGGCTCGTAGATAGAGGCTAGTAAAACGTCATTACTGAAGCCCCTCCCACTCAGTGACACTGGTTATGACCTACTTTACTAGACACCCGCCCATATACTTTATGAATGAAGACTCAGATGTTGGTAGTACTAGTAATAGTAGTATGTGGGATTCTTATATTGTTTCACACTCAAACTCTTAAATAGAATACAATAAGGGAAGGGGCATCAAATGATGATATTGATTGTGTAATACGGCTCCATGGCGCAATTTACGTTTCGTATAACTTAAAATATGCACCAAGTCGCACGCTCTCTTTACCCTGGAGTTTCCAGGATATGTAAAGTATCGTTCAGGTACTCGCGAAATGTGAAAAACGTTCGTAGGGCGTGTGTGGATAAAGACCGGTATTTAGCCAATGAATATAAATGAGTTATATAACTTAATTTGTTTTTCCTATGAACACGGCTTGTAAAGTATTGATAATATCATAATGATGATAATCACAGTAATATTATCCCAGTTATTATAGCTATTCATGTCATTAATATTGCAATCATCATTATTATTATTCGTACTTAGACATCAGGGAAGAGGATGATAGAATATGCGTAAATACATATCCCGTATACATGCACATACAGATATGATACATACATAACTGCACATACTTAATAAATAAATAAAATATATGTATTAATATATATATATATATATATTTATATATAGGATATATATATGGTGTGTGTGTGTGTGTGTAGTGTGTGTGTGTGTGTATGTATGTATATTACTATATATTTATACTATATATATGGTAACGACAGATGTGGATATATATATATATATATATATATATACACTGTTAATATAGGTATAATATATTATATTATAATATATGTATGTATAATATATATATATATATATATTATATGTATACTATATATATATATATATACTGTATAATATGTTATATATGTATGTATATATATATATATATATATATATATATATATATATATAATATAAATCATATACATATACATATACATTATACACTATACATATACATTTAATCTATATATATTATATAATACATATTAAATTTAATTTATGTATTAAGAAAGTGCAAGGATGTATGTACCATATATATATAATATATATATAATAATATATATATATATAATATATACACAATAAACAAATACTTAATACATAAATAAAAATTTATATATATATATGTAATATTACTATGTAGTATTATATGTATGTATAATATATATATATATATATATGTAATATATATATATTTAATTATAATTGTGTGCGTGGGTAAATGTATATGTTATATTATATGTAATATTAATATGTATATATACATTATAATATACATTTATACATGTACAGTACATTGCTACATGTACATGTACATGTACATGTACATATATGTTATATATATATATATATATATATTTATATATATATATATAATACATATAAATTTTTATTTATGTATTAAGTATGTGCAGTTATGTATGTACCATATATTATATAGCTATATATCTATACTATATAATATATATATATTATTATATACACATTAAACATATAACATTATGTACGTTATACATTTACTTATAATATATATATATATATATATATAATAAATATATATATATATATTTATAAGTACATATAAATTTTATTTATGTATTAGAACAGTGCAGTATGGAATGTACCATATCTGTATGTGCATGTATACGGGATATGTATTAACGCATATTCTATCATCCTCTTCCCTGATGTCGAAGTACGAGTATGAAAAAGGTTCAGTTATTTTGTTTACATCAAAGCCTTTCTAACTTTCCAGACCAAGAATAAACAATGGCCGAATTTTCTTGACTGATAATCTACTCACTTACTACCTGCAACGACCACTTTTTAACCAATTTACCACTTCTACTGACCTCTATTTCATACTTACACACACACACACACACTTTTCAATGTATATGTATATATATATATATATATATATATATATATATATATATATATATATACATGAAAGTGTGTGTAAGTATGTATAGAGGTCAGTAGAAGTGGTAAATTGTTAAAAGTGGTCGTTGCAGGTAGTAAGTGAGATAGATTATCAGTCAAGAAAATTCGGCCATTGTTTATTCTTGGTCTGGAAAGTTAGAAAGGCTTTGATGTAAACAAAATAACTGAACCTTTTTTATACTCGTCATTCGAGTATTACCCCTATAAAGGCCACCTTTGTCCTCTTGTCTAAATCGTTTAGTGCCTGTGTATCGCTTTATGAACCAATTATCATTTAATATTTAGTATATGATGTATACGATTCTTTTCTTTTCTTCAAATGCAGAAACACGCAACAAGAAAGCAATCTTGCAGCCACTACGACAATTTGCTAGGCTCGCCATAGGCGAAGCAGCAGTCATGTATAACCTGGCTTTGACCTATGAATGATCGACTTTCCTCACCCTGTCGTCGGCCGTGTTTACTGTTATGCAAGGTTACCAGGTATGTCGGGCCAAAATATCGTACAAAAACCTCTAAAGGATCGTATTTTTATTTCAATATGATTGGATTTCACCAATTCCAAAGGTTTTGTGTAACAGTTAATTATAGGTGTTAGTTAGAATTGCTTTGTATTCCTATAGTCAACCTAAAATTGTACAATGAAAATAGTGATACTGTACCATGTGTATATTTACCAAATTCCTTTGTTATAATATTCCCCTATGTATATATGTAAAATTCTTATTGCCCATGGTAACACCACTGGAACCCATAATATTATCATCATTCTCAACAATGATTTGACTAGCCTTCCCTTTAATACTTACTGTACAAGTGTCAAATATTTGTTTCTATGATCATTATCATACTACTATGAACCCCGTTTTTACATCTGTCATAGTTTACGTCACAACTAAGTCTCTCTCAGGGTGCTCACTAAATTTAACTTTGGCAAGTGCCTTAATTATCAACATTATACATCACTGCATATTTTTGCCAATTAGGCCGTGGCTTCAAATAGCTATTTTCCAAAATACGATCCATATTCAATGCTTTGGTAAGATTTTATCGACGAAACTCTGTTATTCATTTGCAACCAGAGCCATTGGCATTTTCCAGGGGTGAAATATTGTTTAAAGGATTTGTCATAAAAATTTATTTCGGTCTGGGTAATTGTTCATCTGATTGTTAAATTTCTCTCATTATATAAGATTCTATTGCACTGGGATTCACGAAATCCACGCATTAAACAATTCACTCAATTTCCTTTTCCATTCTGCGTTGAGTATAATAATTCTCATGTACAAACAAGCCTTTTAAAAAATGACATGTTCTGACATCTGTGGCGTTTTATTCTTGTCAGTAAATGTTTCCACTTATTGTGTGACATATTGTTTACAATAACCAGACGCAGTTTCTGTAGTATCAATAGTTTTGTTCAGGTTAATTTATTATTAATGACTCTTTTTAGAAAGTTATAATTTTAAAATACCAGAGTGATATTGAACAATTCCAAACCTTCCAATTTTCTGAAGTACAACTTTAAAAAGTTCGCTTTCTGCAGTCACTAGAAAATATTGATGAAAAGGCAGGACAGTTTTCTAAGTACTTTTGGAGTCTTATCCGATTACAGTGGAGGCGCTCGGAAAGAACAAACTGACATCAGAATGTGCTCCGCAGCGCCAGTGATCAATAGTCTCTGTCCTCTTCAAATTAATAACGCCAGGAGAGGAATGACTCTCCACGCCGCTTCTATTACTTTATAACCTGTTCATTTATCCTTTGCTGTAATGCTACCACCTTAATATTCCTAAGGCTGAGATAAACTCTACTTCTGAGAGATTGTAGCAAGCCCTTGGCCCCTATCAGGACGTTTACTGATATAACAGGTCCCTAGAGAATGTGGCCCCGTCTACGCGCTAAAAAATCTGTAGGGAAGCGACTCGGCAAAAGTACCTTGAACTTCGACATAAGCCTTATTTTGTGCCAGATTGTCAGTAAAGTAAGATTGAATTCGCCCCTGCGATTTGATATAACCAAAATTGAGAATCTGAAACAGCAGTGGTGTAAGGGTTTATATAAAAGACTGTAAAACTATGTATTAACAGAATCGATGTTGCTGTCTGAAATTAAGCCGGTTTTATATTAGCACGGACTCTTGCTCATAGAACAGCCCATGAGAGTCGTTCTTACGATATTCAAGCGATAAAGTGGTTATGATTAAGGTTTGTGATAAAACTATGAAGGTGAAAACGATGGTTATGATGAAAGGTCTAGACCAACTGGCCAGAAAAACCAGACAATCGAGAAAAGCTACTGAATTAGTGTACCATATTTCATATACTCGATAACGTTAACGGTAGTAATAAAGATCGATCCTGTAGTCAAGACCAAGGTATATAGAATAAGGGACCATTCTATATACCTTGGTCAAGACTACTTTTACAGCAGTAGGGAATCGATGGAGAGATAGTGAACAATTGTAAGGAAACAGGTTATTTTTTCCGCCTCGACATAATTAAGACAGCACGTGTAGTCTTTCAGGTGCGTTGTCGGTATATTTAATGGCTCTTGGCTTGTATTTACCCCTGCGAGGAGGACTGTGTAATGTAAGTGTATAAGTAATTGCTTTTGCCGTTTATCCTCCTTCAGTAAAGCGATAAAGTCAATGGTAAAAGCTCTAGTAAAAGACTGTAATATTTGGAAGAATGGGTCGTTAGACGTTGGGTAGTCGAACAGGGAAAGGAAAAGCATTGGTAAGAGAAATAGAACCACTGACGTCCATAGTCCAAACTGAATAACAGCTGCCTAAGCACTGTTCACCGAGAGAGAGGCGGCGAGGGGTGAAGCGCCGTAAGGTGGCTAGGTTTGTAAGGAAGCGCTTGGTCCTTTGGAAACTGAATGATGGATGAGGGGCTCTGTCCCTTAGAAAGGCAGTTTAATTACTTTCCTGTCCTATATCCGCGGAAAGTCTCTAAAGGTCTTAGAGAGGATAGGGGTGAAGAGGCAGCGGAAGTGAAAGAATGTTTTAAGGCCAAAGGTAAGGGACTGGTGGGAAGTAGCTGTGGCTAGTGGGTTAGGATTCGGTGTCTCTGCGATGCAGATATTGTTCTCACTGGTTGACTGGTTAATTTTGGCAGTGTTGCGTCTTGAAATGCCGATTGCTGGGGGTTCTGTTGCAGGTTCTGAAGTTGGACTTAATGGGTTTGCCTTTGCTTTTAATTATCCATTGCGAAATAGTGTGCTCACTGCGTCGTTGCGTGATGAAGCTCAGAACACTTAAAAAGTTTAGTATTAGTTGATTCATTCGCAGACAGCGGTTCCTCTGTAACGATCCTGGTGTTTTCAGAGTTGGCGTATGCAAGATATCAAAACGAGCCTCAAGGTGGATAAAGTCCGTTACTTTTCAGGCTGGTAAGAGGTAATATCGGAAATGTGCGCAACTCAGTTATGGCAAGTAAGTGACGAATCAGTTATTGCCATTCTATTTTGCTGTTCAGATGACTGTCTTCCCAAGTAAATAGCCAGTATACGTTCACTGTGCGTAGAGGTCTAGCCTTTTTCTTACTTTTATTGCTATTCCAGCAAGTACGCTCACATTACCAAATATGCAGGACTGTTTTGATAGTTTAGCAGAGGAATTAAGGTAAGAGAGTGGGTGTTTAAAGTGAGTTTATGTTAAGCAGAACTTACAGTCCGTAAAACGACACTACAAAATCTTTTGATTATTAACCTATGTAGCTTTTCTATTACTTAAATCCTGTTGAAATGGGGCCATTACTTGAGTTCATGTCTCGAAATTTTTCATTGATATTGTTGCCCTTTCCTTATGGTTGATTTCGTTCTTTGAACAAAAGTGGGTCATTGATTTGAAAATGTTGCCCCGTTTGATAGTTGAAACATCGCTGGGTTTGGTAGGGTGAGGGTCAACCTATGATGTTGGTATTTGAAGGTGCACAAACGTGTTTCCTGTCTTAAATAATAGTTTCTGTTTACGGACATTTTTAAGATGTGCCTTTTTATGCGACTTTAAAGTGCTTGTCTCCATTAGCTATGCAGCTGTGTGTATTTTTGTACGTAGCTTTTTAATGTTGTATTTGTGATTTTCATAAGTGTTGTCGTGGGCGGACATGTTGAAAACAGCTCTCTGTAAAAAGGTCACTGAAAGAAAATAGGCCCCATTATGGCGAGAGAAATTGAGAATCGAAAGAGGGAGAATGAATTCTGACATTCAAATGGAAAACAGGAAAAACAGATGTTGATAGCAAATCTCTCGAAAGATAAGGGAGAATTCATTAGAAGATATGAACCAATAGCTAAAAGACATCGTAAAGGTTGGGAAAACTTTAACAAGTTAGGCAACGCTGCCCGAAAGCAATAGTATGAAACTTAATCGTAAAATGCTTTCCACAGACGATAACTATTATAGGAATACGTAATCAGTTATATGTACCCACTAAGTTTTACAATGGCTGTGACAAACACCGTGTGATATAAGGCTTCGAATACCAGAAATTTAGCACTTCATCCCCTAGCTGCATCCCTTTCATTCCTTTTACTGTACCTCCGTTCATAGTCTCTTCCATTTTTCTTTCCGCCCTCTTTTAATAGTTGTTGCATGGTGTAACTGCCAGGTCTTCGTCCTGTGACACCTTCAAAACCTCCTTTACACCCAATTTCCCTTTCAGCGCTGATTGACCGCATAGGTCCCAGCGCGTGGCCTTTGCCATGATTTTATATTCCATGCCAGAAATTTGGATGTGAGTTGGACAGACATAATTGAGAACCTTTGTGCTCAAAGTGTGGAAGAGACCTGGCTTAAACTGTCATACAGATTTTTTATGTTAAGAAATATTACTATGTAAAACAAAAACAGACTTTTGAACACCGGAACGGTGTCTTCATCAGCGTTGACGTTAAAATGTGAAGTGAGAAGTACTACGGTACTTTTCGTATGAAGAGCATCTAAAAAGGTGGGCGGGACGAGAAGAGACCAGCCCATCATCGAAGTGCTGGTTCGGGTGTTGTTACGTTATTCCAAATTCAACAGGCAGTTGCGCCAACCTCTTTGATCTTGAAACTTGCGATGTTACTCCTGCTTGCACTGCATAGGTGCCATAGTCGGAAACATCCACAGGGACGTCGGCTATCTGGAGAGAAAGCGGAAGAGGAAGCAGAGCATCAGGGTTCACGTGGTCATCGTCAGTTTTGAAAATTAAGATTTTTTAGTTATTGTTTGGCAGTGAACCAGGTGATAAAAGGATCTTCATTTTTAAATTATCTTCAAAAGATATTCCCGTGTTTATAGCAGGACCTTCAACTAATTTTCTCATCTGAGAATCGTCACTTTTAGAAATAGTTCGTGCACCATTCTAATTAATTCTGTTGCCTAAATTAAAACTATGAGCCACCAAAGTGCTGCCCTGTGCATGGAGATCATAGGCCCTTCTGTGTTCCCTTAATCTCACATCCCGTCCCCTACCACACTCCCCTGCAATCATGGAATGGAACCTTGTAAACACCGTTGTTAATCTTGGTACTATTCTTGTTTTTTTTTTGTGAGAGCTGTGGCCTAAGTGTTTTCATAGGTATAATCAGTTTCTATTTCCTTTG
>NC_087200.1:110106500-110119000 GCF_015104395.2 Macrobrachium nipponense | reverse complement strand
ATTTCAAAGAGGGGAAACATGCATTTTGAAAGTAGCAATACATAATATACCTCCCCCCAGAAGATTTTTTATCACGGTGTTGAATCCAACGATTCGCAACGAGATAAATAATCAGCAACTACATTGTTTTTGCCACTTGATTTTCTTCCCAATTTTCTGCAAGAATCTTCAATGGTCCTCTAACTTCTCTTCCAAAAATCATCTCATTAGGTGAACATCCCATACTTTCTTGATAGGCACTCCTAACTTTTCAAACACATTTAATGGTAAACCAACATCCCATTCTCTCCTGACTCAGAACAATACTTTGTCAGCAATACTTTTCAATGTTGGTGGAACCTTTCCAAGGCACCTTGAGTTTCTGGATGATAGGCAGTGATAACTCTTGTTTCACTCCTAACAAATTCAATCACATCCTGAATAAACTTTGAAGTAAAGTTTGTTCCCTCTGTCACCTTTGTACTATTTCTGGTATTCCAAACTTTGAGAAAAACTCCACAAGTTTTTCAGCAACTATCTTGGCAGATGTTTCTAACAGGGATTGCCTTCTGGATACCTTGTCAACGGACACATTAATGTCAACAAAAATACTCATTTCCTTTCTTTGTCTTCGGCAATGGTCTAACATGTCTATAATCACTTTGGCCTAAAGGGTTCTCTGTAAACTTCTTATAGGTTTGTAGGGGGCTTTTCTTGATGGTTTCATTCGGTTTTCCAGCTATTCTGGCAGGTAGACACTCACGACAAAACCTTGGCTAACTCTTTGTGAAGTCCAGGCCAGAAAAAATATTTCATGATCTTCTCCAACAGTCTTCGATTCCCAATATGTTCCAGACTCATGAGCTACTGCACCACTTGCTTCTCAATGATATGGAATCAAAAATTTGATGATATCGCCCCATACAGCATCTCCTGGTATATGTAGGTCTATACTTCCTCATCAGTAAACCTTCCTTCAGATAGTAACAGGTAGGAGTTGTTGCATCTCTTCTCGATCAACAACTCTGAAGAACAAACCAGTTAATGATGCATCCTTCTTCTGCAAGTCCATCAGCTTCTCTCTTGTCACTTGACCAACTTCAAGGGTTGAATTCTCAATATCTGCTAACTCAGCTACTGTAGTTTCACTACTGTCTTCAGCAACACTTTGACTACTCGGAGTCTCTTCAGGAAACATCAGGTTCTTCTTCTTCGTCGTCGTTCTTCATCTTTCTTGGGGAAATCTCTTCCTTGATCAGCACTATGGGAAACTTCACTTGCCCTGGAATGATTCTTCTAAGCACAAAGATCCTTCACTTGATCTTCTTGGGTGTGTAAATCCTCAGTTTCTTCACTTACAGTCGATCCTCTTCATATAACTTCTGGTAGTACACAACTAGGAAACAGGTGGGGTTATTCTTCTCCAACTGCTACTGTAGGAACTAATCCTCAATTGGTTTGTCTGTCACTACAGGACAAGGAATAAAATGGCACACACCAACTTCATTCCCCACATAACATGTAAATACCTTCAGACTAGTGAGTCCTTTACAGCAAAATCAACATTCACCCTGTCACCAATTCACTATGACAGGTGTAAGCGGCATATTAGGAATTACTTCCTCTCCTCCTATACCCTGTTCAAAATAACTGAATCTCCTGTGAGACTCTTCTCCAACTGAGGGTGAGAACCACGTACTACCACACTATGGTTACTCCCTGTATCACGTAATATCTTGACTGGTACCTGCATACTTCCTTCTTGAGTTGACAGCATACCTCATAGATATATGGCTTAAAAGCCCTCCACACTGCTTAGCCACTCACTGCTTGAGGTAACATTTCCACTGGTTGCTAAACATTCAGCTTGTTTAGTTTCATTCTTGTCTGGAGTCTGATTCTTTCCCACACTGAACTTCGTAGTTTGTTTCACCTGGTCACCTTTTACAACTTGACCAACTGGCTTTGACTGCTGTTGATTCCGGTAACACTCTTGACTGTAGTGTCCTACTCTTCCACATTGAAAACAGACAACATTAGGTTCTGTAACTGTCTTGAAAAACTGGATGAGGATTTCACATTAGTTTGCTGAGTTGTATTACCTTGTGTACTCTTGGTAGTATCACTTGTAGGTTTCCCATTAAATTTGTTCCTGTTATTTGGATAAGACTTAAAACCTGGGCGTTGTTGACTCTGGTACTTGACATTGTAATTACGTTTGCTACTGATTATATTGTAATCTTCACTATGGGTAGCGGCTTTGTCAAGTTTCTTCACTTCTCTCTCTCTTAAATAAGCTCTTTCTTATATGTTCAGGAATTCCCTTAAGATACTGTTCAAGAACAAGTAACTCTTCTAACTCTTCAAAAGTTTTAACTTTAGCAGCTTCTACCCAACGTTTGAAACACCTTCTCACTTTGTAAGCATAATCTAAGAATGTTCCTTTCTCATCTTTTCTTAAATTTCTGAATCTCTCATTGTAGTACTCTGGGGTCATCTGGTAAACTTGTAGCACACTGTGTTTTAAGTACCTGTAGTCTTTACACTGATCAGCTGTTAAGGCTAGATAAGCACTTCTCCCTTTACCAATTAAGACACTTTGTAGCAAAACTGACCATTTATCCTCTGGCCATCCCATAACTGAAGCCACTTTCTCAAAGTGATCAAAAAACTCATCTGGAGCTTCTTTAGTAAACTTAGGGATTAACTTCTGTACTCTCACTACATCAAATACAGGGTCTTGATTACCTTGGTTAGGGTTAGACGGTGTTACAGGTAATGTGGATCTAGCTCTTATTAATTCCATTTCCCTTTCATGTCTTGCAATTTCTCTTTCCTCTTTTATCCTCTCTCTTTCCTCTTCTGCTGCCTTTTCTTCTTCTCTTTCTCTTCTTTCTTGTTTTTCCCTGTCTATTCTTTCTCTTTCAGCTTGCATTCTCTCTCTTTCAGCTTGCATTCTCTCTCTTTCAGCAAGCATTTTTAGCTTAATCAAATTCTCTTCTGCTTCAATGCGTCTAAGCTCTAACTCTGCATCAATTTTCTCTTTCTTTTCTGCTTGCTTATTTATGAGATCAGCACGTGCTACATTCAACAACTCTTGAGCCAATTCTAACTCTTCTTCATCAGTTATTCTACCAGAGTTTATCAATGATTCCATAGCAATACATCTTATTTGTGCCTTTACCATACTAGTAGACACATAACCACCACATGCCTCTGCTAAAGCGCTCCACTGTGCTCTAGACAGAGTGGTTTCAGACAAAACTTGGATGGAAGGGGCTGCTAAAAATTCCTGAACATTGAACTGAGCCATTTCCCTCTAAGTTATCAACTTACAATTCAATACAATAAATGCAAAACAAAAACTATATGGTCACTCTCCTAACAAAATATATCCCTAACACCACCAGTATATTCTAGAGTGATAATGAAATCTGCTTTCCCGGGTCTCTGGGCACCATTAAACAATGTTACGAAGTGCCAAGTATCTGGTTACCATGCATCAAACATTACCTCACAAAAAGCCAGACACCTGAACCCTCATAACACGTTTAAACGACTGAATACTCTAAAGGCAACAGTGATCCCTTAACACTTACCAGTATTGCATAAAATCAGACTAAGTTCATCAAAACAGGTGTGAGGTAATCTTGTAAGTAATTTAATTAATCAAAGGACATCACTCCATCAACAACTTTTAAACTCTAAGTATTTCCCTGATTTCAGAAGTCTAAGTACTTCCCTGGTTCTAAGTCACTTCAAGAAAATTGAAGGAAAGCAAATCAATTACCACTCTATGGTTCTACCTAACATCAATATAGTCATAATCAAATATAATTATACTGGTGTAAGATAAGGAAAACACTCATAAAAAACCAGGCGCCGTTACGAAATAATGTCTGTTCAGATTTCACAAAAGAAACTAAATGATACTAAATAAACTCTAAGAAATATCAAATATTAAATTCTCACAAGTTACGAGTGACCAAATTTACGTTACGTTAACATAATCTCGATGTCGAGTGAGAGAGAGAGAGAGAGAGAGAACTGACTGCCTCAAGGTCTCAAGATAGAATGAAATCTCTTCCTTTATGGAAATTCGACTAGGCAGATGATACAAAAATGTTCTTGACACGAAAGCTTCTCGAAAGTTCTGAAATCTGATGCAATCTTCATAAAGAAATGTGCAATACCCACGTGGGACTTGACAAAGATATACGCGTATGAGTCCAGTCTGTTAAAAAAAAGACGTACTCTACTCGAACGAGACGGAGGCTGGGCAACAATTAAAATTGACATGTTTTGACAACAACGCAGAAACTCTAGCTCGCTCGCTATCATACGTGTTGAAAGAAAAGTTAAACATTCGTAGCTTCGAAAAGACAAAGATCTCTCTCTTTTTACGTTATATACATATTCTCTTACAACACGTAATGCGAAATCTGAACACACATCTTAAAACATCCTATTCTAAGCTATCTGGGAATCTGAAAAAAATGTTACACAATCTTACATGACATTTCAAAGAGGGGAAACATGCATTTTGAAAGTAGCAATATATAATAATATATATATATTTTTAAGATTTACGTCTGCTCAGGCCTTCATTAGTTATCAGCAAACGTGTATCCTAATTTATATAGTTAAATTAAGGGAAGTTGGAGGTCGCCAGTTGGCATACAGACACTAAATACCGGCAATACTGTATTTAATAATTCTATTTACAATTAAAGAAGGCACAAAGGATAGGGTGTTAAGTACATGAAATTTCTTTTGGTAAACCGTGGTTAACCGCTGGAGCTTGAAGCTGCAAGGGGCTTGTTATGGAGTGGAATGTGTACGATTATCAGGTTCGTAACCAGATTACGTGGAAGTTCAGCAAAGGTACTCTCGTCCCTGAAAGGGAAATTTACGACAATTAAAGACTAGTTAATATGCACAGATACGCTAATCCACTTAGCCATTTACTTACACTGCACTATTTGACTTATACAGATTATTTCTACTAATGGATGTAGCAATAAGTCTTACAGGAATTACACACGGCCACAGCTATATTTATTAATGGTTAGCACTTAGACATTATGGAGAGAGGCTAC
This sequence comes from Macrobrachium nipponense, assembly GCF_015104395.2. Taxonomy (NCBI): domain Eukaryota; kingdom Metazoa; phylum Arthropoda; class Malacostraca; order Decapoda; family Palaemonidae; genus Macrobrachium; species Macrobrachium nipponense. Next base: position 110,113,922 of record NC_087200.1, on the reverse strand, counting down.
GCTCAGGTGAGGGGAGACGGTCTTGGGCCAGGCCCGCCACGAGAGCACGCAGGAGGGCAGGAGAGGGAGAGGAACAAAGGATTGGTGGATAGGATTTCTTTCTGTACGAATAGGAGGGAAGGATGGGATGCTATCATGGGGACGAAGGAAGGATAGGTTAGGTACGAGGTTCTCATACAACAGACACCTACCTTTTAAGGGAGAGACAGTTGCCTCTCAGAAGGGGCGAACAGAAGACAGCACGTCTGCCTCCGAAGGCTCTCAGTTGGTGAAGACCGGCCACCCACGCCTCCGTTCCTCTCGCTCACCCCTCGACAGTGGGGGGGTGGTTTTCTTCCTTGGTGGGTTTTCGACTGGTCAGCGGCCTTTTGTCCCTTTTGTTTTAGGCCTAGACTTGCATTACGATTCCCCATTTGGGGGGGTGCCAACTTGGCGCTGTCATCTTGCGGTAGTGTCTGAAAGTAAGAGACCTCGGGGAGGAGACGGTTCCAGGTAGGTGGGTAGGTGGCGAGACTCCGGGTAGGGGCAACCCAGCTGCATTCGTTCAAATTCCCGGGGCAGCTTCCTCTCGTATGGGAGGCTAAATGGCGGATAGACCACCACGATTGACAATATATATATATATATATATATATATATATATATATATATATATATATATATATATATATATATATATATAGATTTACATTTGAAGACCGATCTTAAGGGCCCAATTACGTAAAGGAGAATATTATATGGAAATGAAAGGTAACTGGATATTAACTTACCTTAAAAAAGGGGGGTTTTGGTATTATTATTTTTAGAGAAAAAGGTCGCCAGAAAACTCGGCTAATTACTTTACATACATTTATTTACAAGAGGCCTTTTAATGGCCTGGAGAAAGAGTAAATGCAGCTTGTCCGCACGGGGAACAATATTATATCTCAGAAGGAGATAGCTGGCTAAAATGAGATTCACGTAAAAGCTGGTTTTCAAAATGATTCATATTATCTTGTGGTAATGCAGCACTTGCAGGCGAGAAGACTTGGACATGTTACTCAGCAAATCTGGAAGAAATCCCAGATTAGACACAAAATATTTAAAGATTTCTTGCACAAGTTACAGTTACTCACTTTGTCTAACACACTGGGGAGGAACTCTTAGTGTTAAATGAAATATCCAGTGACTTCATTTATCTGGGACGATCACAAAAGGGAGGCATGCGGCCACAAGGCAGTGAAAAGGAACAAAGGAATGTTCATTTGAGAATTATGAGTTTGAATTTTGAAAATGGGGAGTAGTTACGACTAGGAGGTAAAGAACTGGCAATATGACTGAATCACAAGATGTACCTGGATGCCATAGTAAGCGGTCCTTTGTAGAATGCGGCGTCGGCTTTGTCTCAGGCCTGGGCGCGCCAGTAGCACCGTGGGAGGCCTAATGGGAAGGCTGTGACATCCGTCCGAGGTCACGACTGGAGGCGACTGAGGTCGACTGCATGTGTTAAGCATGGGTGTTGGGGTCAGCTTATCCCCCTTTCCTGCGGCATTCCTGAAACCAGAGCATATCGCCAGTGAGAAGTTCACAGGATAAAAGATCTTAGGAGTAGGCCTACAAAGTACCTAGCTACCTACACTCTCCCTTTTGGGATACGTCCCTAAGGCTGACAAGTCTTTATTTCCCCCTTCCTGCAACTACGGCTGGCCTGCTTTGGGTTCCCGCCTAAAATCAGCTGATATTAGGGTAAATGGCTGCTTTTCTAGCAATCAAAATATTTAACTAATTGCTGGGTAGACGAGGAGATCAATAAATGTAACAGCTCCCCCTGTTAAGAAGGCATTCACTCCCTTTCGGGAGTGAAGGCTTTGGCTAAATAAGTTGATCGTCTCGACTACCCAGTTCTCCTACTCTAACTGAGGGTTTTAGAGCAGCGGTACGGCTAACAACCGTGGCCTACCTAACTTATAGGTGGAGATGCTAAGTTTACAAACTCTGAATTAATGTAGTCTAGCCTAAGTGAGAACTACGGGTTGTCTGTGACGACAGTCTACTCTACCCCTATGTAAGGTTACTTGAAAATTCTACTTGCTACTACCCTAATGCCCTGGTACTAAATTATTGGCCTAAATTACTCATTACAGTTAAGTAGAGACGCAATCATTTCAGAGTGCGGTACGCACAGCAGTGGTTTATCGAACTGAACTCTTAAAATACATAAGATGAGGTACTGATGCTTGAGGATGATGAGTGATTAGTAGTGTACCAGGATGGAATTATAATGAGGTAATTATGACATTTACATGAGGGTTAGAGGATTAGTTTACTGGCAGAGATCAGGCTGGCTACCTTCTTTGGGTAGGTGCCAGGATCACTCTGCAGATGAATGGAACACTGTACCTAGGGCACAGGTGCCAAGGAGAGCATGTGGCTCTTTGGTAAGTTTGTTAGTTTGCTACGTCCCTTCTTCTTCTTCTTATTCCTCCAGGGCCTGGCTATACCAGTCCTAGGAGTAGACGGAGGAACCGACTCTGGGGTAAGGCCAGAAACACTGTCAGGAGCAGAGGCAGTGGTAACCTGAGGGATTTCAGGAGAACACCCTACTTCGGTATCTGCAGCAACCGTCGTAGAGGTGGAACCTACTGCAGGGGAGGCACTCACTTCGGTTGCTGCGACAGCCATCGTAAGGGTAAGACTCCAGGCTGACTCCTGGTTGGGCAGTTCCTGGTCGTCCAGAGGAGGTGTAAAGGTAAGGTTTGCCGGAGGTTCATCCTCGGGCGACATAGGTGAGGATGAAGAAGAATCATGGACTCGAGATTGGCCATGGGCTGCGGTACGCTCCATGCCTGTTGGAGGATCTCCTGTAGGAGGATCCTTGATAAGGTTAGGCGCTGGCGCTAGCTCGGGGCCAGGCGTAAAGGTCAAGGTTTGTGGTGGCTCTACGCCCAGGCTGGACGGAGCTTGGCACTGCTCAGTGCTGCCAAGTGGCACTGGCAGATAGTTGAGGTCGACTGGACCTGTGACGGGTACCTACTGCAGGGGAGGCACTCACTTCGGTTGCTGCGACAGCCATCGTAAGGGTAAGACTCCAGGCTGACTCCTGGTTGGGCAGTTCCTGGTCGTCCAGAGGAGGTGTAAAGGTAAGGTTTGCCGGAGGTTCATCCTCGGGCGACAGAGGTGAGGATGAAGAAGAATCATGGACTCGAGATTGGCCATGGGCTGCGGTACGCTCCATGCCTGTTGGAGGATCTCCTGTAGGAGGATCCTTGATAAGGTTAGGCGCTGGCGCTAGCTCGGGGCCAGGCGTAAAGGTCAAGGTTTGTGGTGGCTCTACGCCCAAGCTGGACGGAGCTTGGCACTGCTCAGTGCTGCCAAGTGGCACTGGCAGATAGTTGAGGTTGACTGGACCTGTGACGGGTACCGGAGCTGTAGTACCTCTCAGCGGGCCCTTGGTAATGGGAGACAGAGGCTCCTGTCTCTCGGGGAAGGCTAAGCCTTGTGGAACATGGACAGTGTCCGCTGCACATAGCTTGCTAGGGCACCTAGGCCAATTCGTGGAGTGCCCTATTACGTTACAGGTTTTGCAAAGGAACTATGAATGATCAATCTCCCTCCTTGGTAGCGGGGGAGACTGTTGGTGGCCGTACTTCCAAGAGGAAGTAGGTCTTGGATGGCTCCTTGCTTCAGAGTGGTTGGTCGTGGTGTTAGGACCCCTAGGCGTTTTGAAATGAGCGGGAGACTTCATGTCTCACCCTAGGAGGAGGTCATAACCTCCTGGAATGTAGCTTGCAACTGCAAGAGTACATACTTTGGAGAAGTGAGGTCTGGTGACCCTCAATTGGACAGTCGGAAGGATCAGTTTAATATGATTGATGCCTTCAATCTTGATTAGTTGCCGTCTATCGACGTTAGCCCCTCGGGGGATTCGATCTTCCCATATCAGGGAGATTTGAGCGCCAGAGTCATCATAGGCTCTGACGTGGCTTGGCGGATAATGTCTTTGGAGGGGTGCGACAGTTATAGGGCCCTTAGCTGGGGGTCCTAGTAAAGAAGAATTGGTAACGGCCATTGCGTGGCGGGAGTATTGTGGTTAGCGCACCCTCCGTAATTTGCAGACATGTGACCACAGTCTCAGCAGAACTTGTTCCAGAACTTCTTCCGTGGCACTGGACGATAAGGCCGAGATGGCACCACAAGTTGCGAATCTGTGGGGTCACCAAGGCTTGCAGGGTACTCTGGCACAGGTGAAGAGTCCTCTCTGGCAGTGATTTGATGTGGGGAGGTTAAGGAATCTTCCGTTGAATCACCCTCGGAAACAAGTCCGGGGTAACTGGTGGGCTCACCTCTTCCAAAATGGAGGAGGTGGGTGGTGAAATGGTAAGAGGCGGGCAGGATACGGCAGGAACGTCTAGCTATGGCACTGGATCAGGGCCAGGATTGGGAATGGAAGGGATGTCAGGGACATTGGAGGCATTAGCCTCTGAATCTAAAACCTATGATGGATTATTTGGCATGCTGCAGGGATCGTGTGCATCTGGTAGTGGGAGCTGCGTCCAGGGGAGATACGGCTTTAGTAGATCTCGGCCCAATATCACCTGATAAACGTCATGAAATTTATCAACTACGTCCAGGCGGCACAATGTGGTTTCCCTGGTCTCCTGGTCCCATAAGGGCATTTGCACCTTCAGAAGGACTGAAGGAACAGAATAGAGGTTGCCATCTATCCATTCGAACTGAATGGCTTTGTCCTTCTGGATTTTGGCACCCCTAGGCAAAGCCTTTCTTGAAATGAGGGAGACCTGGGCTTCGTCATCGGCCATGACGTGTACCCACCAATAGGCTGTAGGAGACTGCTCATCAGGGAGGGCTACATGGTAGCCTTGGAGAAGTTCACCCTGGTCAGAATCCACAGCATGCCCACGCACACAACAAGTGGTGCAGAACCTCCGCAACCACCTCTTACCGGGAGTCCAGCTCATGGTATGGGGCTTGGAAGCATGGGAAGACATTTTCCTTAGGCTGCAGTAGAGGCTCAGATGAATTTGCAAAAGGATGGCCAGTAATAGTACTGGATGGAATGGGAGAGCCTACTTGGTAATGTGGCTCTCACCTGGAAATGAATTCTGCAACATGGTAGAGAAAAAGTCTGAAAACACTGGGTGCTCTGTGGCACTTGGGAAGTGTCCCGTAAGTTGGTGGCACTTCTGGAATGGCACCTTCTAATGAGGTGAGAAAATCAAATGGAGTGTGCAGCGTACGTCACACTTAAGGGCTGTCCTAACTTGGGAGACGCTGGTATGGGCAACCTGTAGGTCCAATACAGGTGCACGGCACTTACAAAGGCGTTCCTTGGTTGAGTGATCCGAAATGGTGGATACTCTAATGAATGGGCGTTCCGTAAGACGGACACGCAGGTAAAATGGCTACCTGTATGTCCTGTACAGGTGCACGGCTCTTCAGGAGGCGTTCCTTTTGGACACCACTAGTAGTGCTGGAATGGTGGCACTTCAGGAGGTGTTCTTTTGTTGAGTGTTCCAAAGGAGCACTGATCCTTGGACATGGAAACTAATGAATTGGGCGTTCCAAAAGGATGGACACGTAGGTAAAGGGCGACCTGTACGTCTGATACAGATACAATGGCACTTTCAGGAGGGGTTCCTTGGACAGCACTGGTAGCGTGCTGGTGTGTCCCATCAGACGACACTAAATGCAGTTTACTCAAATATACTGAAGAGAAATGGCACTCTGTTCATGGCAGAGTGTAATGGTGGAGGAGAGAAAGTAAAAGGTGGGAGTACTTTTGCAGCCAGTCGATGAACAGTGTCACGAATCAGTAGCATGTGAAATGGTAAGGCCTGGGGTGCACTGGTGGTGGCCAGTCCTAGACTGGTAACGACTTCCTTAATGGAAGTAATGAGGTTGCAGTGCACACTGTGCAGTTTGTGCTCGCAGTATACACAAGTCTTTTGTGATAAAAAATGGAAAAGACCACTTGGGCAACGACAGGTAATGGTAATTTTGGAAATGCTCAGTCCTTGGCTGAAGTACTCGGTAAATAAAATAAATGCTTGCAATACTGCAATAGACACAGGCGTGTATCACGCTCAGCATAAATGAAAGTCACAAGAGACTAAAATAATGTTAATGTAAGTAATAGATGTAGTACTCGTGGCTTCGTGAATAATAGGTTCTCTCTCTCTCTCTCTCTCTCTCTCTCTCTCTCTCTCTCTCTGAGATGGTGAAAATGATATATGACAAACTCCCTTGTATTTATTTGAACTACTACTAATGTTAGTTTAATATGACACAACTTGCGTTAAATGATCTGCTTACGTTAAAGTTTAGTGAAAGAATTGCTTTGGATAAGGTTTATGAAAACGATAACGCGCTAGCGATGAACGATGTTTATGTTACTTTGAAATGGATTGCGTTTTCATATGAAATTTACAATGACGCGTTTTACGTGAACAATTCTTTTAATGTGATTTACTTTTAAGATTTACGTTAACTTTACGTAAGTTTACTAGGTCCCTGTGACAAGTGAAATGACGGTAAGGATTTTAAGATAAAATGTTAGCAAAACATTTGTAAATGGAAAAGGTTACATTAAGTACGAAGGGAAATGAAACTTCCACTCAGCGAGCGGGTGAGCAATACTAAGTGAAAACGTGCTGTGAGGCTAGCAGAGCAGACTTCTACCCACGATGGCAAATCAGCTTATTATCTGTAAATGCGAAGGCGATTTACAACACGAAATTCTAATTTCTTATTCAAAGTAAAACAGCATTAAATTTTCTGGCAGAATGATCGATGCTAGTATGGAGATTGATATTGTTTACGTTAAAACTTCAAGACTTGCGTTACTTTCCTTAAATTGTTGAGATAAAGCTTTAAGGGGTGAATGCTTTGCTTTGTGAGAACGAGGTTGGCTGGCAGGCCTGAGAGAGCGCATGCCCCAAGCTGAGAGCTGGCAGGCTAAGCGGTTACCAACACTTGGAATGAAAACTAAGTTAAAACGAATTCCCCTAACCTATCACAGACAAAAGAATTGTACACTTCTTTTGCCGTAACTATTAGTAGAACACTCCCAACTAGCAAGGCTTGCTAAAACATGCAATAAACCCTGGCAAAGCACTTCCTAGTTTGAACTAATACTTTCTGGCATCTATCTTACACACACGTGCCTAGCTGATGCACATTAACAGAGGATTCGTGGGGCAAATTGTTTGCTTGCCGCTAAAATTAATCTCTGGCGCTTCCGCCGTTACAATAATAATATTTCTACTTAACACTCTTTTAACCACTTCTAAAATAATTCCTTAACATACCTTAAGCTAACATTGGTTATAAATAATCATATTATATGAATGATTTGCCTTACAGTGACTCGTGCATGTGTCTCCCGCTGCAAATGTGCTTTGATTTACGCTTTGTAAAATCATT
>NC_087200.1:110096500-110101500 GCF_015104395.2 Macrobrachium nipponense | reverse complement strand
ATATTATATCATTATAACATCGTCTATATAATATATGTATAATCTCTATATATATTTTATATCCTCTCTCTATACTATCATCTATATATATCATACATTCTTATCTTTATTTATCTCATATCATCTCATATATCTATCTATATATCTATCTGTACTATCTATATATCTCTTCTAATCTATCTATATATATCCTATCTATATATATATAATCTATCTGATATATATATATCATAATCTATCATATATATCATATATGCTAATATTCCCTCTCTACTATACTATATATATATCTCTTGACTATCTCATCCTATATCTCCAGTATTATCACCTGGTAGTTATCCATCTACTGGGGGGAAATGGTCAATACGTTATCACAAAAAGCCATGTTTACTCGTAAATTATAGCGATATTATAGTTTTTTTCTCATAGAATACCTCATTAATAAATTAATGCCGAGTATGTCAACCTATGCAACATATAACAGCTCAATAAATTTAGTTTTACATGAGGTTATTAAAGTCCGTAAACAATAATTACAAGTTATGTTTAAAAGACGTCAGTTCATGTCTTATTGGATACATCCTTTTGAAGTCTTTTTTTAAACATTGGTAATCTTAACATTAATATCTAATGTTTAATCCATAAACAAATACTTAGATAAAATTACAATTTTAATGATTAAGTATAAAGACGTTTAGTTCAAGTTTTGCAACGCTGTAAATTCATACGTGAAGTGTAAAAGTATTGGTCTTTGAAATATCATTTTACTAGAATAAATCAATTTTTTTTATTCACTTGATAACTATGAGGTGTCACTTTTCTGGTAATTGTCTGGTCTCTAGGTTCGAAGACGTAGGCTGTATTTATATTATCATTGCTTGTTTTATGTAACAAAAATTCGAAGGCCTTTCAGTCACAGTTACAAAAAGAAACACACTTGTTGATGTAAATAATTTATTTTTACAGATCACTTATTAATGTCAGTCTTATTAATACTAAGAAATTACTAGATTGAATAATGTGTGCTACTAGATTTACTTTTAACATAATGCAACAAATGTCATAAATGCCAAGATATTGTCGTGGAAAATAAGAGATTGCACTCCAATATGGCGAGGTGGGCATTGTAATATAAAGCTCTCTGCACCCTTTGCAATGTCAGCATGCTGCACACGGCGATTTCGCGCATGTCTATTCCATGTTTATAGTCCCACGGTAACAGCAATTTTCCTTTAAGGCCATGTTTATTGCAAACTCAGATCATTTAACAGTACTAACAACCCAATATGTTTTTTTTATTCTCTTAAATGCCATCAACTAAAAGCAAATTAGGAAGATGCTGATTGTGTTTGTAAACTTCATGGTGGTATCTGTTGCTTGAAAAACGAGTCAGCGATTAGGCATTACAGCTTTTAGATTTCTGGGAGGCCTGGCTTCCACAAGGATTCCTTACAGGTTATCAGTTATTAACAACTACTAGGCTCTATATGGCCAGTCTGTCATCGTCCCAATTGCCAACAGAAACAAATCTAGTCAATTTGTATCTTGAACGTACTACGATCAACGGGATACTAGAACCATTTCTTTATGAATCCATTGTGCCAAAATTGAAGATAATTGTGGATGTTGCATGAACGCCGATTACCTTAAACATAATCCAAAATATAAAATTCTATCAACATATATATATATATATATTATTATATATGATATTATATATATAAATATATATTATATATATATATATATATATATATATTATATATATATATATATATAAAAGGTTTTTGTCACAAAGGAAAAAATGAAAAGCGAGATAGCAGGGCACTTTCGGTCTAGTGCGACCCTTTAGTCAGGCACAACTGGTCTTACAGAGGAAAAACATAGTCAAAGTAGGCTTAATATCCAAACTGACATTACAAGATTAGCAATAAGGTCGATTTCACAGAAACGAGGAAACGCCTGAGGGCAGGATAAGCGATTTTTAGGCAGCCACACCTTGGAGGAGCGCACACTTGGTAAACAGATGATTCATCCAGAAAACAATACGTTTTGAAAAAACAAGGAGGCATATACAACTTATTACCGTGAAATTTACAAAAAAGTTCCCAATGAAAATTAGTGAAAAGACGAAAAAAAAGGATATAAATATATCTAGAGAGAGAGAGAGAGAGAGAGAGAGAGAGAGAGAGAGAGAGAGAGAGAGAGATAATAACTATATATATGTGGGACTAATTAATTAGTAGTTCATTTATTTTTAAGGTCCTTCATAAACATTTTACAAATATACGGGTCCAAATGATACAATCCCAGACTAAGATTTAGGTTGTTTTTATTAATGATTTGTATAATTGCTGATGCCAGTAAATTTCTTGAAACATAGTCATTAGATCTAGCAATTACAGAGGTATTGCCCCAATTAATACAATGAGATTTTTCACTCAGATGGATAAACATTGCATTTGAATTCTGTTTATCCATCTGAGTGAAAAATCTCATTGTATTAATTGGGGTGATACCTCTTGTAATTGCTAGATCTAATGACTGTCTCAAGAAATTAACTAGAATCAGCAATTATACAAATCACTAATAAAAACAACCTAAGTCTTAGTCCGGGAATGTACCATTTGGACCCGTATATTTGAAAAATGTTTATGAAGGACCTTAAAAATAAATGAACTACTATTAATTAGTCCCACATGTATATAGTTTATTCCTCTCTCTATTTCTCTTCTCTCTCTCTCTCTCTCTCTCTCTCTCTCTCTCTCTTCTCTCTCTCTCTCTCTCATCTCTCTCTCTCTCTCTCTCTCTCTCTCTCTCGTCTCTCTCTCTCTCTCTCTCTCTCTCTCTCTCTCTCTCTCTCTCTCTCTCCCTTCTCTCTTCTCTCTCTCTCTCTCTCTCTCTCTCTTTCTCTCTCTCTCCCCTTCTCTCTCTCTCTCTCTCTCTCTCTCTCTCTCCTCTTTCTCTCTCTCTCTCTCTCTCTCTCTCTCTCTCTCTCTCTCTCTCATCTCTTCTCTCTCTCTCTCTCTCTCTCTCTCTTCTCTCTCTCTCCTCTCTCGTCTCTCTCTCTCTCTCTCTCTCTCTCTCTCTCTCTCCTTCTTCTCTCTCTTTCTCTCTCTCTCAGAATTTCTGGAAAATGAAAAAAGAACAACATACCAGAACAGAAAGAGACATGGGAAAATCCTTATTACTACCAATATTAAATGAAGGAGAAAACACTGCAAACCATCATAGTGATGAATGCGCAGGGTTTAGTTACGAGTAACTCAAAAAGAAAAATAGAGTACTTAGAAGAACTAACCCAAATTGAAAAGAAAATAGATATAATGAATATAAGTGAAACCTGGTATTCCCAAGAGACTGGGAATGATGATCAATAAAAGGGTTTCCAAACTTATAGATCAGATAGAAAAAATAGAATCAAGGGGGAACCGTCAATATATGGGAAAGACAAAAACAAGGAAAAATATATGAGAAATATAGTAACTCAGAATGTGAACTAATAGCGGTAGAATTTGAATCTGAAAAATTAATGAACAGTAATATATAGACCTCCTAATACTAAATGAGTTTGATTTAATAATTTAAAAATTGGATGATATATGTAGAAATCACAAGGACTGGACTATTCTCCTATCTGGTGACTTCAACTTTCCTTTCGTAGAATGGAAAGAACGAATAGGAGATTGTGGATGTACTTATACATATAAAAAGAGAGTAATAGTAGTGCAGAAGATAAGAGGCAATTCGAAAAGCTATTAGATATGCTACTAGAATACAACATTCAACAAATAAATCACCTGCCAACAAGAAAGGAAAATACTTTAGACCTAGTATTTGTGAACGAGATGAATTATGTTAAAGAAATAATATGTTTATAATGCGAGTATTTCAGACCATAATGTCATAGAATTAACAGTTCATTCCAAAGCAAGCGAAAACAGAGATAAGCAAGAAATGAAAAAGTGGGAAGGATATGGAAAATACAACTTCTAACAGTAAAAATATAAAATGGTCAGAAATAAATGAAGAATTAAACAAGGATTGGGATAACATTTTCGTAAGCGATGACATAAGGGTAAATACGGAGATTATTATAAAATATATTAGAGAAAATAGTGGATAAATATATACCGAAGAAGAAAAGTAAACATCATTCATGCATACCAAGAGACAGAAGGATCTTGTTCCAGAAAATCAGAAAGTGGAAAAAGGTCTTGCAAAAGAAAAAATGCATGGAAAGTTATAGAACTAAAAAGTAAGATAGAAAATGCAGAACAAAAGATTATACAATCAAAAGAAAATGAAAAACGGGAATTGGAAGAAAAAACCCTATTAAATATCAAGCAAAACCCCAAACAAACTATTATACTCATATGCGAAGAAGATGAATAAAAGAAGAATAGAAATAGGCCCTCTGAGAATTGAAGGGAGATTAACGAATGAAAAAAAGGAAATTTGCAACATACTGGCAGAACGCTATAAGAGAGAATTCACCCCTAGAATAGATAATGAAGATAATGATATAGAAGTAAGGGACGAAACAAAAATAGTGAATATTTAGCTGACATAGAAATTAATGAAGCTGATATTGTGCAGGCAATTAATGAAATTTTAAAAATGGAGCTGCTGCAGGGCCTGATGGAATCCCTGCTATTTTTGTTAAAGAAAGTAGTTCATTCTATCGCAAAGCCACTTGCAATATTATTAAGACAAAGTGTAGATACAGCAAGATTTATGATGAGCCACAAATTAGCATATCACCCCTACTTTCAAAAGTGGATCAAGACTTGAGGCAAGTAATTATAGGCCTGTGAGTCTAACATCACATATTATGAAAGTGTATGAAAGGGTAATGAAGAAAAATATTATGAAACATTTAATAAAAATAATTTGTTTAATATAGGACAACACGGTTTCGTACCCGGAAAAAGTACACAAACCCAACTGTTAGTCCACCGTGAGAACATATTCAAAAATATGAAAAGCGGAAAAATGAA
>NC_087200.1:110019000-110079000 GCF_015104395.2 Macrobrachium nipponense | reverse complement strand
CGTCAGGGTCAAGCTCCTATCCGTGGACTGCCTTATGGTTTTCGTAAAGGGGGTTTTGTCAGACTACTCAGTACCTTGGTCAGATCCCAATCTGGGGCTTTATTCCTTTGGGTGGGCATGACGGTTCAAAGCTCCCATCAGCATGGCAACTCCCATGAAGACGATATGTCCCTCCTATCATTCGTAAGACTGAGGCTAAGAGCAGCCCTGGTGCCCTTCACTGCAGATACAGACATAATTGTTTTTTCTGTTCTGATATATATCAGAAAGTCTGCTAACTGCTGAATAGTGTTAGCCGAGTGGAGACACGTTCCCCCTACGCCACCAATCACAGTATGCTGACCACTTTCCATTCCTTGGTATACTGTCGCAGATGATTTTCTGATATTACCTGCCCTCTGAGTTGCCTGCTTTCTGCGAAAAACCCTCGCTCCTCGGAGGAGATACTTGACAGTCTCCACCAGTGAAGCGATAGGGACTTCAACCGACTGGTGGTACCTCTCACGTGAAGGCTGACACAGAAGTTGCTCCATGGAGGTAAACTCTCTTGGGCACATCTACTAGGAGTTCCAGTTAGGTCTGAAACCACTCTGCTTTCGCCATAACGGGGCTAACCAGGGTCATCTTGAGGTTCTGAAGACCGCATTACCTCTGTTCAGAACCTGACGGATTAGACAAAATGGAGGAAATGCGTTTACACGTCCAGATTGTCCCAGGGGTGTTGGTAGCGCATCTTCTCTGCTGCTTCCTCGCGTCCGGCGACTACTTTACAATACACTTCCAACTTTGTTTGTGTACCTGGTTGCGAATAGGTCTATGATCGGTCCTGTCCCACCAACATGAGCATCCTGTCCACTCCTGTTGGTGTAGTGGACACTCCGTTCCCAGAATCTGATCCCTGCGGCTCAACTGTCGGCCACTATGTTTCTTTTTCCCCGGAATATACTGCCTTGATTCTACCAGGTTCCTCTATAGCCCATGTGAAGTTGAACTGTCATCACATGTAACTCTGCCGAGAAACTAGCCTCCTTGCTTTGTTTATTAAGCTAATACTGTGGTGTTGTCTGACATCAATACCACCGAGTGTCCCTTTACCTCTCCCTGAATTCTTGTAGAGCCGGAAAGCTGCTTTTCAACTCCAGCACGTTTATATGGAGTTCTCTGTCCTTGCAACTCATTTTGCTGACACCATCAACTCCTCCATATGGGCTCCCAGCCTTCTAGTGGACGCATCGAGAACAGCAAGAGTCGGGGAGGATTTTTGAAGGGGGACAACCCACTTGTCAGATTGTCGTCCGTCCACCCACCACAGTGCCAATCTTTCTCACTTCCTGCCGACAAGGGAAATTTGCTGTACGGTGATCTACGTTGGTGACCAAGAACTGTCCTTCATCCCTCCATTGTAAGGACCGAAGGTGTAGCCTTCCCCTTGTGGTACTAGCTTCTCCAGGGAGGTTAGGATTCCCAGCACCACCTGCCACTGTCTTGCTGGCTGTGTCTGCTTCCCAGAGAGAGCCTTTCAACCACTTGTTTGCATTTCTTGTACTCTTTGGTCTGTCGGGAAACTTTGGCTGTGTTGTGTCGATCCCATTCCAGATATTCCAAACGTTGACTTGGATCCATCTGCGACTTCTGCTGATTCACCACAATACCTAGGCTATGACCAAAGCTGCAAGGAGGGCCGCCCTGTCCCGGAGTAATTTCTCCCTGGACTTTTGCTATCACAGCCAATCGTCCAGTATCTTATCAGCCTGATCCCCTGACGTAGCTGCCCACGCGACACGAGGGTGAACACTCTTGTAAAAACTTGAGGAGACTTTGTCAATCCGAAGCACAGGAACCTTGAACTCGAAAGCTTTCCCTGCAGACTGGAGCGGAGAAATTTCTTGAAGACTGATGGACTGTAATCTGAAAGTATCGTCCTTTAGATCGACTGTCAGCATAATCGCTGATTCTTGACTGCTTGTAGAACCGTTTTCGGAGTTTTTTCCCATCTTGAAACTGGTTTTCCTTTAACAGATTCCAGCGTTTGACTAGGTCTATTACTGTCCTCCACGTCCCCGTTGGCTTTGGGTATCCAGGAAAATCCTGCTGTAGAAGCCTTTTGTCCCCGCTCTCCTGCATACTTGTTGCACAGCTCCTTTTTTTTTTTTTTTTCCATCATCTTCTTCCCTTCGTCCTGCAGAATAGTGGCCTTGTGAGTTTGTGGGCATAAGTGACGTGGGTAATGGTTGATCTGTCCAGGGGCGGGGTTACCCTCGAACGGAATCAAATACCCGATCCTGAGAACATCCACCACCCACTGCTCTGCCCATAGTTCCCTGCCACACCTCCATTGAATTTGCCGGCAACCCCCACTGGTGTGGCCGAGTAATGGAGGCGCCCATCCTATCTTCTTGAGCCTCTCCCCCTTCCCCCTATTGCCCCTTCCTCTGTTTGTTTCTATTGTGAAAGGGGCGATAGTTATCCTCTTTGGGGAAGAGGGTCTTGTGACTCTATTAGGTGCTATGTCCTCACTGGTTTCTTTCGAAAAGACATCTGCTTTGTCTTCCCTCCAAGAAAGTTTGACTGTTAGAGGTTTTTCCTAACTGCCTGTTCACCAACCTATCGTTAGTGTCCATCCTTCTTCTATCTATCGCTTTTCAGTAATGACCTTCTGGCAACAGTAGTTGCGATCCAAGATATCCCCATTCCTCATGCTAACAGGGAATCCAAACCAATTGCGGCTTAGTCTAGCCAATGCCTGCATCTCTCCTCATTAGGCAGGATATTTGCCCAAACATTTGGCACTTACGTTTGTCAGGTACGGAGCGATCGCCTGGACCCTGACTGTAGTAATCTAATGAACAATGGTTCATCCACTACTTTCCTCCTTGTTGCTTCTGAGGATGCAATTTTCAGCCACTACTGCTGTTTGACCAAAGGGGGTCTACCAGGACGCAGCTGAAAGACAGAAAAGCTGTTTGCTTTCTAACGTGGCAGCCTCTGGTAACGTCTCGAAGGGCACTCCATTTTAACCTGATCCAAGGTTAATCCAGGGCCTTACCTTACAAAAACATTAGGGGTTCTTTGTCTAGACAGCAAAGGGACCTTCGGTGTCGTAATAATTTTCCCTTTGCTTTATCATTGGAGGGGGAATAAATTTAAATGATCTATTTAATCTTAAGGAATTATCCCGCCCTGCATCTTTGCGTTTACTGTGTTGCAAGACCGATTCACGCATGGACTCGAACAAGGCAATTCATACGCACCTTGGTATCCCTCTTTAGGCCAAACGCCATGTCAATTGGCAGGAGGAAGCATACTGGCCGGTGGTTTCTTTTCTGTTCTTCTCCGAAAGGCTTTATTGACGAATCAAATCAATACCTCTGTCTACGAGTCCAGAACTCTTGGTTTTCCTCCTCCTTCCTCCGCTTCTAGTGTCTCGTCTCTATCTTCTGACAGAGACTGCCCGGAATTCCAACGGCCGCCTGCCCCTACGGCCGCGGCCTCTTTGATCTTTTGCTGGCCGCTGTTGGCTCGATCCAGATAGTCAGCAGGGAAACGAGAACGTCTCACTCTTTCTCTGCTCACGGATCTAGAGCGAGAATCTCGTCTAGATCTCCAAGATGAAGGCTCCCTTAAGACGAGGTAAGTTCGCTTTATTAGCATTGGCATCTGTTTTCGAGCGTCGGCGGCCCCGCCTCTGGCCTTCCTATCCCAGACGGACACTGCCTTCCCACGAACTATCCGCCGAGTTGCCAACTCTCTATTTTCGTCTTTTAATAGGAGCCTTACGTCCTTCGTACTATTTTTGAACGGCCTTACACGGGCCGAACTGGGACCTCATTCCATCCTCTGCTGCACTTCCGCCGCCAACGTCGATTTTACCAGAGGTATCGCAGTTTTTGCGATCCGAACTGGCAAACTCCGCCTCGGCGTAGCTCGCCGGCCGTCCAACCTCTCTCGCTTGTTCGGACTCTTTAGCGAACGGCTTCGTCTGGCAACCTTGTGTTTAATAGCACCGATTTTCCGACCTTCTTGCTGACTTTGGAATGACAGGCTTTCGTCCCGAAAAAGATGAAAGAATTGATTCTTCTCCTCTTGGCTCCGCGAGGATCCGCTAGGAAACTCCGGAATCCTCCCTCCACGCTTGACTGGCGCTTCGGCGCTCGTGAACGTTATCGGACTTAGCGATGACGCCGGAACTAGAGGAGAAGAGAAGAAGGCGAATCACACCTTTTCCTTGTTGTCTCCCTTCTTCATTCTCTCCTCTATATCCTGTAACTTCTTGCATAACACTTTGCATTGGACGGATCAGAAGGCGTATAGCGTCTGGGAGCAGCGAAAAAGGCCGAGAATCGGTCTGGACGTCATCACGCCTTCCATCATTCAGAGTGTGAGTAAGGTTGTGAGTCATCCCTCTCGTAGGGAGAGACTGAAGGTTTCTGCTGGTAACCGCACGTTTTGCCTGCCAAATTACCTCCCACTTTCTGCATCGCTGTAAAATACTGAGTGGGATGGAGAAGGCACGGCTTAATTCCCATAAATGCAGCCCGGGGGATGAGGAACATTCGCGCTGCCGGACCCTGCCTGACCGTGACGTCCATATAATGCGCAAGCAACCATCCAAGGTTGGTACACTGGTAGGAGGCCCTTGCGCTGCTCCACGTACCATCTAACCTATGCGCTTGCGTAGCAGGAGCCTGGAACAAAGAGTGGTCGGATCTCCCCCTCTACTTGCTGGGAACAAAGGAGAGTGCCAAATTATTCATAAAATTACCGGCCCCAAGGCCTCCTGACGTTTCCGATACAGAACCGCTAGAGAAACCGAAGGGGTATGAGACAATTCAAAGCAGGTGGAGAACATATGGAGCAGCCTGGTTTATTACCGATACAAAAGAAGCCGGTAAGGTTTGTCATCCAAAGATGGCGTCACCCCCCTTTCTTTTGTATTGGCTTTTCCCATAGAACTTCTTCCACTGTTCCACCGACCAACCGCGACAAACAGAACACGGATTAGTAACCGTACATACGTTTTCCCTGCACCTACTACACGTTGGATGAGGATCCGTCGACACCGAGGTTAGGAACCTAGAACAAGGGAAGCCACTGACTCCTGGGCATTTCCTTTGTCTCCTCTTCGAAGCGGTAGACGATCCCGATGTTGAGGCAAAATTCTCCATCATACCACGTATACACTCTTACCACACACTGATCACACTTGGAGAAGAAAAGGAATGAAAAAATGAAATGGATAAAGAACGGGCAAACTGAAAAACCGGCTTTAAATGAGATAGACAGTAACACGTCTTATCTTAAAGGCGGTAGGAAAATAACTGATGGGTCACAGGTAGCCGTGGGCATTGGGTGGGGATACATGCCCCGTGACCTGGTATAGATGCCATTAGTCCCTGGATCTCACAAGTGTAATTTTAATTCTACCGGTTTCCAGCTTGGCGCTAGTAAATCCTAATGTTAAGACCGAGGTTTGTTTCTGTGTATGAAACAAATATAATATATATATATATATATAATATATATATATATATATATATATATATATATATACTATAATATACTATCTATAATATATAATATATATATCATCTATATATCTATCTTTATATATCTATCTATATAGCGTATCTATCTAATCTATCTATCTTATCTACTGTATTTATCTATTATTATATTATATATTATTATATTTATATATAATATAGTATATAGATATATATATAGATATAATATATATATATATATCTAATATAATATCTATATATACTAATATATTATATATATATATATATATAATAATATATATATTATATCTATATATATATCTTATATATATCATATATATATATATATATATTATATATATATATCTATAATATATATATATATATATATCTATATATATATATATATATATCTATATATATATAGATATATATTATATCTATATATATATATATATATATAGTAATATATCTATATATATCTATATATATATCTATATATATATCTATTATATATATCTAGTATATATCTATATATATATCTATATATAGCTATATATATATATTATATAGTCTATATATATATATATAGTATATCATATATATCTATGATATATATCTTATAATAATCTAATATATATATATATATAATATAATATATGATCCTATATAAGATATAATATATATATATATAATTATATATATATATATATATTATATCTATATATATCTTATATATAATATATATATATATAATTATAGTCTATAATATATATATATTATATATATATTAATATATATATATAAGATATATTATATATATATATATCTATATATATATATCTAATATACATATATATATATATATATATTTTAAAACTACAGGAGGATTTTGTTACTTCATGTGGATTGTATCCCCATTTACTTAAGAGGTACGACATAGTACCTGGCTTCTACATATATATATATATATATCTATATATATAATATATATATATATATATATATATATATATATATATATATATATATATATATATATATATATATATATATATATAATATATATATATATATATAATATATATATATAATGTGGAGTTGAGAATGGGTACCTCTCAAATCTGTACCTCACCCTACAGCCTTGTTGCAAGTCCTGTTCTGAATATAGCTATTCTTTTACTGTTTTCTTTCTTCCTTTAGTGTAATTGACACGTCAAAATGCCGTAATCTAGCTTTTCTATTATATGCTTTTACTTTCCCTGGTATTTCCTCTTACTATGATAGGGTTACTTCCCCAAATGCTGGAATGGAATGTAGTGAAGTGCCTGCACCTATGCAGATATAGCTGTGGTGTTATTTAATGTTTTATATTTAATATGGCATATATTTATCTTAAGTGCACCTGTATTTTACTTGAAATTCGTGTAAATTGTTACCTGAAATTACATGTAAACACTGCCTGTGTTTGTAACCTGTTGTCATTTTATGTTGAGAAGGGATTGTGGATAAGATTGCTAAGTAATCACAAGTATCACTTTTATTTCTGTATTTTCAAGGTTCATTATAGTACCATCTACTATTATCTTAAACAGACTAAGGGCTCAGATGTTTAGTACCTGATTAATGCACAGACATCTTGAATAAATTTATTTCCTATCTTGTTTGTTTCTACCATCACTAGTATTTCCTTTTCTGCTGTAAATAACTTCACCATTGAAAATTCAAATAATTTTTATGCAGTTGACTAATTTTTCAAACTTCATCTCCTGTTATTTTTACCTTAATATTTTTGGCTCCAAATTTCTTAAGTTTTTCATGGTGATCCTCCTACAGCTTACCCTTTACCTCATCCCGTGTGATTCTATTAAACCACTTTCTCTTAATTCCATTCTTAATCCATTTTGTTCACCACAAGTCTACCATTCGGATCTTTCTAACTCATTTTCAAAACTTCAACTCCCTCCCTTAGAGTACTTTGCACCCATCTGTACTGGTCTTGTTGTTGATACTGCATTGTTTCTTTTATAAATTACTTTTTAATCAGTGCAAAGTAGTGTCAAATAATGTGCACTGTAGGCATTACTGAAGGTTATTTCAATATCCTTTCAGCCCTTTGCTACAACCTCCTCTCATTACTTAAAGCTAGCTTAATCTTCATATTCTTCCGAGTGCAACTGGGAGGTTTCCCACCTTCCAGTACCAAACTGTAAAACTAGTTTAACCTCATAGGTCCCAGCAATTTGGCCCAATTTCTATGTTCCTTTTTTCCTAAATAAATTTTTTTAACCTAGCTACACCATCCTAATCAAAACTTTAATAGTGTCCCAATGCTATTTGTTTTGAATAGCCTTTCTCCAAAATTTATTTTCTTGTGGCTTTCTTTTTTTTTATTCTTAGTTGATAATACTGCTTACTTTTAAATGACATCATTGGAGTGTGTTAGGTCAAATTAATTCTCTGGACCCGCTGACTAGACTTTTTTTCCAGCATTTCTAACTGCATTTTCTAACATTTTTTACCAGTCACAAAAAACCCAAAGATTTTTACTGTTACTGTAAAAACTGTTTGTGTTAAAAGATTAAAAAGCTATGATTATTTCTTAATTATATTTGTATATATTATTTACAAAAAATAAACCAGGTACAAAATAATTATATATGTGAACTCAGGAATGACAATGATATAAATGTACAAGGGAGATAATGTACATGAATCTCTCTCCACACTGCAGTAGGGATCTACAGCATTAATTAGAAATAAATTAACAATACGACGATACACCAGTACCCAGGTTTTTCATCATATTGTAACAATCTTGTAACCTCTGCTTATCCCCAATTTTCTCCAAGGTCTTCGCTGCTTCTGATAGCATTCCTGCCCTTTCACCTGGTGAGGACAAGAGTTGTGATGGAAGATGCCTACATGCCAGCATAAGCGCAGTTGCGCGTTCTCGTTCACCACTGAAGCTGTCTATTTTCTTATCTGCAGGTAAGAAAATAATGGATGATTAAAGTTAACCTTTCTTCTCCCTATGCATCTAGTAAATTTTATAGTCAGTCAAGCAACCAGTATTTGCCTTATTGCATTGCAATAACCCTTATTTTGTTATGAGGAAATAAGTTATTATGAATACTGCAAAAAAATATCACTTTTTATCCCCTAAAAGACTAAGATCAATTTAAACATTCCTTCAACAGGGTAAATTTATTGAACCTAACTTCCTCAAGGACAAGTATATAATTATAGAGCAGGTAGTTGCAGTAATATGGATGAACCAAGATGTGTAAAGCACAAAGAATATGGAATCTGAAATGTTTAAAAGCACAATGAATATGAGACCAGGCACATTTACAAGGCTGACAGGTTAACACCAGAAAAGCTTCTAACAGTAGAGAAGGAAATAATTCAATCTCTTCATTTCCTACAACTGTACAGAGTATTCAATCTGGTAATCATTCTACAACACAAAAGAGTAATTACCCAGAGCCTTTTAAATATCCATGAGTATCCTTCGCCATAAGCTGAAAACTGTCTCGCTCGGCTGACCAAAGAGGTGCACATCCTTTCCTATGCATCTCAAGACTAGGCAGCAAACAGTGTACGACAGTGTACACAAGTGGTGACAAAATTAGACCCCTCCTTAAGCAAGTGTGCTTGGATTGCATACCCATTCGAAGAACACAGCTTGGCAAACAAGGAAGCATTGCTGGTCCCTGCTTGCCACTGAAGGAAAAGCATTAAAGAACCTGTCCTATTGCTAGAACGTACAGTCTGAAGAGTATGCACAGTGAAGATTATGCACAAACAAGAGAACTCTACAAAGATTGAACAGGTTGTGCATGTCCACCTATGTAAGTTGGAGACAAAGGGGAAGGAGCTACCTAAACTGCAATGAACCACATATATGGATGTGCAAGGACACACATACAGTCATATGATGTAGAATGATCCA
Organism: Macrobrachium nipponense; assembly: GCF_015104395.2. Classification (NCBI taxonomy): domain Eukaryota; kingdom Metazoa; phylum Arthropoda; class Malacostraca; order Decapoda; family Palaemonidae; genus Macrobrachium; species Macrobrachium nipponense. Next base: position 110,069,541 of record NC_087200.1, on the reverse strand, counting down.
CAAGTGAACATCAGGGAAAAGATGACAACAACTGCCTAGAACTCTCTCAACCCCCTACTCTGGAAGGCACAAGCCGAAAGTAGGACCTCCATCACATAAATGGAGGAGGTGCGACGAATCGCACAGAATCGTGATATATAGAATGATCCATGTGCGAACATCGGAGAGAAGATCACTCTTCACTTAGAAGAACCTAAACCCCAGACTCTGGAAGGTGAACAACGAAAGTAGGACCTCCATCGCACACACAAACGTCTGATGAAACCTGTATATGTGTTCACCTTTAACCTGCAAATCGGAGCCTTCTCATCACAACGTGAACATGAACAAGGTGAGGAGACTAAGAACCAGCCTGAAGATTCTGATTCATACGAGGGAAGATAAACACTGACTGGAACATGTGTATGTACTTAACTTAAAAGGGGAGAGTCACATCTTTGCTGGGAAGATAGTATAATACCTCTCATCTTCAGAAGCAGCAACAAAGCATTGTATCTTCCAAATTGAGAATAAGGGAAAGAAGACAATAGAGCCCTTGCCCTAGGATGCTTCTTGCTTGGAACCCCAAGACGACACCTAAACACTAAGAGTCCAGTTAATTAACCATCTCTTGAAGGAATCCTCCGATGGGTTGACAACTGACTACGATGACGTAGTGGACGAGGCTGGGAGTAACGTTACGGTAACAAGAGGAGGGAGATATGTCGCAGACGGAGAAGTGCTGAGAGTAACGTCATGGCATTCAGACTGGTAGCCCAAGGTATAATGCATAAAGGTCTTCCTTTGTCTCCTACAACTGCCAGAGGTCCTCCCCATAACACACGTGAAGACTTCATTCAGACTGGTAGCCCGAGTCAAAGGCCCCACTGACAGCGAAGTTGGCGTAACTAGTGTGCATGTACTTGAAGGGGAGAGTCATGTCTGTGCTGGGAAAATAGTGAAAATACTTCTCTCACTCTCAGAAACATCACCCTACTTGAGAATGAGCTGAAGACAATGGAGCCCTTGCCCTACAACCCTTTTTTGCTTAGAACCCCAGGACACCTCCTACCAAACACTGCAATCAACCATCTCTTGAGAGAATACCTCCGATCAAACAACTATCGCTTCAAAGAACACCTTCGAGGAGTTGACTTCATGGACGAACAGGAATGTCACGGCAACCAGAGGAGAAATGTTAAGATTCACGTCCCGGCATTCAGATTGGTAGCCCGAGTCAAAGGCCCTACTGATGGCAAAGATGGCATAAAGGTGTTCATTGACCTTCTATCCTACAGCAGCCAGAAGGCCTCCCCATGACACATGTGAAGGCCCCACTGAAGGCGAAGATGGAATAACCAATGCTTGAAGGGGAGAGTGATGTCTGTGCTGGGAAAATAGTGAAATACCTCTCCCACTCTCAGAAGCAGCAACAAAGTCCCTTATCATTCAACTTGAGAATGAGGGGGAGATGACCATGGAGGCCTTGCCCTACAATGCTTCTTGCTTGGAACCCCAGGACACATCCTACTAAGTATTGAGTCCAGTCAATCAACCATCTCTTGAAAGAATATCTCCGATGAAGATTCAGACTAGTTGCCCAAGTCAAAGACCCCCAATGGCGGCAAAGATGGTTTAACCAGTGTGCACGCACGTGACGGAGAGATTCATATCTGTGCTGGGAGGATAGTGAAATACCCATCTCACTCTCAGAAGCAACAAAGTCCCGTATTGTCTGACTTGAGAATGAGGGGGAGGAAGAGAAGACGATGGAGCCCTTACCCCTCACAACACTTTTTGCTTGGAACCCCAGGACGACACCTACTAAACACACAGTCCAGTCAATCAACCATCTCTTGAAAGAATCCTCCGACGGGTTGACAACCAACTGCGATGACATTATGGATGAGGCTGGGGGTGATATCACAGCAACAGGGAGAAGTGTTGAGAATCACTGCCTGACATTCAGACAGGTAACCCAAGGCAAAGGCCTCACTGACAGCGAAGATGGTGTTAAGGTCTTCCATCATCTCCTACAGCAGCCAGAGGACCTCCCCAGGACATGTGAATACGTCATTCAGACTGGTAGCCTAAATCAAAGGAACCACTGAATGTGCACATACTTGAAGGGGAGAATCACGTCTGTGCTGGGTAGATGTGTAGTGAAACAAAATGTCTTTAATACATGTGTTTTCAAAATATCATCAATACTATAACAAAAAAAACATCACCACATTCCCAGAAAATGTGTAACTAGATAAAACTGAAAATAAACAAAAAGTCCTAATACAAGTGCTTTCAAAATATCATCAATATCACAAATGTAATATGCCAAATAACAAAATGTAGCTGGCCCCTCTCTTCCTGAAAAGGAAATATCACCTTGGTAGAACCCTGCATTAAACATAAAACACTTTAGACAAAGCACAAGAATAGGTGTGAAGCACGTACTGCAATTGCATCTGTCCCAGAGGAATGTAAACCCAGGAATCCAGGAAGGCCATCAAAAATCGTTGACGCTCACGGGACCTCTGGGCTGGATAAATATAAACAAACCACAAGCTTAGGCAAAAAACAGCTTAAACGGATGGGAGCAAAGTGAAGGCCCACTCTCAAAGGTGGTTAAAGAAAGACAGACACGTCACGAGGTTCCAAGCCCCGTCATTGACCAGCTTCCACCTCATATACATGAGTTGCCAGATACTCCAGATTCCTTGCCTTACAATCTTTGACTGTTTTCTAACCAGTTTCCAGCTGGAGCTAAAAGATTATCCTATCCAAAGACAGAAGGTTTGTTCTCTGTATGAACAAATAAACAATGGTCAAAATTTCAATAATAATACTACCTACCTTTACCACATATAACAGATGACTTTCCATATCTATGTCTCAAAGATCTATCAAGCAGCTGCTGCGTCCTAGCAGGAGAGGCACCAGCCATCATCCGAAGGGTAGCCTCATGAAGGAAAACCCTAGCCAATACACCCTGTACAAAGATAAACCTTTGAAAATTTTGGAAATTTATGAACAGCCTATTTTCTAGTAATATCACATTTTTTGTACAAGGGGAAAAACAAAAAAAAAACTTATGACTGAATATAGGATATACTTTAAAGACATACTTGAAATATATCCTAAATACTGATCTTGAAATATATCCTAAACACTTTAAATGGCAAACCCTAAAAACAAAAAAATTGGAAGTACTCTTACCGGGAGATGTTGCACAAGCTTTCGCAGTAGTGCCAAATCATTTTGGAAACCACGAAGAATATGTGCAGGCGCAACAGTTAATGTGTCGCAATCTGTAGCCGATTCACTTTCCCAAACTACTGTTCTGACACCCAGTAACAGATCCACAATGATTAGCTGGACACTCTATAAAAGACATAAAAAAGTTAAGGAAGGAAAAAGAAAAATTCAATTCTTGAATAGCAAATTCACTGTAAAATTAGACCATTATTAATTTAAAAGTAAATGAAGGCAGTTATAAAGATGGTAAATACAATTTTTGCATTACTGCCACTACTGTTATTTTTAGGAGTTTCCTCCCAAGCTACCAATTTAAAATCATCCTGTTATCATTTCTCACTGAATGTACCTCTACTCCACAAACTGAGGCATGTTGAAATTGTTTGCTGAATACCCACATATTTCTTTGAAGGTATATTTTACCATGGCAAATTATTTTATACTCTTATCAAACTAAAATAGAAATAGAATATAGACTTTAAGCCAAAGGCCAGGCTCTGGGACCTATTAGGTAATTTAGTGTTGAAACTGAATATGACAGTAAAAAGGTTTGAAAGGTGTAACAGGAGGAAAACCTTGCAGTTGCATTATGAATCAATTGTTGAGTGGGTTGAAAGTAAGAAGAAAGATGTTGAAAGTAAGAAGAAAGATTATGAACAGAGGTACAGAAGAAGGAATGAAAGGGGCTGCAGTTAGGGGCAGTAGGGATGCTGAAAAGAACCTCAAGTAATGCCTAAAAGGGACCGCATGAGGTTAACTGATGGCTGTACCCCCACCCCATACAGGGTCTTGCAAACTAGGGTTCCTCTGACTAGTGCTTAACACGCTCGCCTACCGATTCAGTGATCAGAGTTAAATTCCCCACTCTGCCAACGTGGAATCAAAGGAATCTATTTCTGGTGATTAGAAATTCTTTTCTCGATATAGTGGTTTAGATCCCACAATAAACTGTAGGTCCAGTTGCTGTTCAGACCCCACAGTAAGCTGTAGGACCCATTGGTAAGTAACCAATGGTTTAAAACCAAGTAATTAATAATCTAATCCTTCAGGACAGCCGTAGGAGTACTGTTAATTAAGCTCAGTGGTCTGGTTAAACTACGACATACTTAACCAACACTGAATGAAGGTAGGTAGGTTAGCATAGGCAATAGAAACTTCCACCAAGCCAGGGAAACAAATGCCTTTTTTTCTTTGAGAAAAAAAAAACTAAGCATTATTACCTGTTGTGTAATCACTCCTGGTAAGTACTACCACCAGATGGTGGAGCCACAACAAGGTGTAAGGGCATCGTAGAGACTTGCCAAAGTATCCTTATTAGTGAAAGTAATTAATAATTATTAGTGAAAGTAATTATTTATAAAAATAATTATTTCTTTGCAAAAGTAACTTTTGTAGCTGTCAAAAACCCACAAAGTCAAAGACTCCTTACATCAATGTGTACCTCTTATTTAGCTCACGAGAAAATTACGAAAAGGCTTAGTTTTTCTCATACAAAATTTGTCTCGCAAAGCTGCACTGACAAGCTTCTCCTACAAAAGGTTTCCAGGTTAATCAATTCTTAAGGCATACCATTGGTGTGGGAGGGTTTAACTTACAATCATCGTACAGATCAGGATTAAGTTCAGCATGTGCAGACTTCCTTTTGCATTCTAGAAAAAGGACCGATTCTTCTTGGTCATAAAAGTGTTTGGTCTCCTAACATCACAAATTCATGACTCTTCCTCTTAAAAGGCTGAGGTCTGGACATTGCAGAGCTTCCCCTTCATTGCCTACTAAAAGCAGTTAAATTAGGCACCATTAACCTTAGGGTAGTGTTTACGTCAACGTCCCCTTGAAAAAAAACAAAAAAAAAAAAAAAAACAAAAAAAAAAACACAAACAACAAAGGGCTTGACATTCACTAACACACTTCACTGAAGCAATAACAAAGTGTCTTCCAAGTAAAGTTCTTGAACAAAATTTTAGCCAGTGGCTCAAATTGAGGTACGTCAAAATTAGGGACCACACTTACACAACATCCTAAATAAAAATAGTATGATGATTTTGCGGCTCCCACTTCTAAGGATCAGAAACCCTTATCAAACGTCATGACATACTCAAGCATGTGTTGCAGAATGAAGACAAACACAACAACATCCTTTAACCCCTTCTTTACCGGGTGGGTGATCAGAATGTAAACATTGCGTTCGCTGCCGAACTGAATCTCTCGGTAGTGAAGGGTTACAGGCTCCAGTTTGGAGGGGTGCCGATCGTAAAAATATTTGCCAAAAATACACTAATCAAGACAGGCTAATGAAATTATCAGGTATTATTAGCACTATAATAACGCATATTCTCTGTGAGTTTTATCATCCTACAGGGAAAATAAATGATTTTATGAAAAAAAAAATTTGAAACTCAGTGTCCCAGTTTTGCCAGACACAACAGAAACTTTACAGATGGCTGGCCCTTGAGGGGTAGAAATATCAGTAAACCTCTTCATTACCAACAGTTTGTTTGAGGGTACACAAGAGTACCACTATTCTAGACTATTGCATACCAGGTAAATACAGGTAGTAAATAAACCTACCAAAATTCCCAACCTTCCTCTTTTCAGCAATTTGAAGAGTTTGGAGCAAAACAAACAGTATTGGATGAGCTTGGGAAGGTGGTATGCATTGCCAGACATATGATGAAGCAAAATATGAATTATTGCTGGGTACCTAGATTCAGACATTTGGATATATACTGTTTATACATAGTACATGCACCCATATGCATTCATAATAAAAACTTTAGTATTTGGAAACACAAAAACTTTAGTATTTGGAAACAAGGGCATGAAAACATAAAAACTTTAGTATTTGGAGACAAGGGCAATCTCTCTGAAACAGATGAAAAAGTTACATGGCAACACTCCCTCGTGATATCAAGTGTGGCAACTCTTTATAATTTTGTTTTTCTGTGCTTCTCTTCCCCTGTCTTCTTTCTCTGGAGATAGTTCGGTAAACAGTTAATACATGAAGAGGAATGATCATACTAGCCATGTATAAGTAAGACCAATTTACTTTTTATTTCATTACCAAGAAAACCAGTTCGGTAGTGAATGCAATGTTCACATTTTGTTAAGCTTCTTAGTAATAAAAAGGGTAAAGTTGCCTCTTCAATTCATTCCCTCAGAAAATGAGCCTCTATCACCTTGAAATGGCTTACTGGAAGTGGAAGAACTCTAGGGCAGTTTGGGTCGATATTCCGCCTAGAACTTTAGTGCAGACTGACCACAGGCACAGGACACTTGAAAGAACACTTCAAAGATTGTACTAAGATCTGTACTCTCTTAATCCGACACACCTTTGGCAATGGCCTTAAACACTTTGGGGTTAAGGAGACAATAACTTATCAAAAACAACTACAGAATGTTGCGTTGCAGCTACACCGCTACATTAATATGAACACAACTGCTCCAATTCCTTTAAAACAAAGATAGTAAAAACACAAGATATTATACCAAAGCACTGAAAATAGCTATCAATGCAAGGTTAACACTCCGAAACCTCATCAAGAACTGCATCCCCTTTCTAGGACTACTTTTCTCAACTGTTGCAATAAATGAGCAGTGGTGCTCAAAGCAATTACTGCAAATGGAAGCACTAAAATAAGACTACATAAATTCATAAGCACTACATACAGCCTTACCAATAGGCCAAAGAACCTTACCATTTCAAGAGCTCAATATTTTGTCAAGCAACCAGAAAAACTTGCATCTTAAACAGGAGGATGACAAACATCTGGCACCATAAATAAAACTGAAAACCAAAGCAGTCACACTCTGAGAACTTCAGTTATGGGAGACAACTTTTGAGATCACTTTAAAACCATAAAACTTCAACCTCTTACTTGCCTGAACAAGAGCTAAGTTAGCAGCTGGAGAAGAGAGAAAAAAAAAGGCTTTCAAGGGGATCATCCTGGGAACATCAGAAATGTCATAAGCAGTGGTTGCAAAGTGCCAGAAGTCTGGGAAGGAGTGTGTGACTCACTTGAAAAGACAACTGGCTACGAAGGAAACAGTTGGATGGGATAAGGCATGGGGTTTACAGAAGGTGAATTACTGTAGCAGAAACTGCAATTCTAACCCATAACATACTCTGTCAAGTACTACCAACCGCTCGCATCTTTTGATGGTATCATAAAAATTACACCACCACCAATAGGGAAATAGGTGACTGGAGAATTCCACCTGGGTCAGCTGAACAATATTTTTTTTTTTATTCTGAATGCTGGTCACAACTAACAGCACAAAAGAAGTAAGCTAACTTTGACAGTAGGCAATATTCATCCTCAATAATATATGTACAATTTTGCCAAATATAGCAACTTCTAACAAAATTCATTACAATAGTTAACATTTACCAACGATGTTGATGTCATCCTTTGAAGCTTATGTCATTCCTCAAGGATTGCAATGCAGAAGCATTGCAATAAAATTTTCCTGCAATGCAACTACAATGCATCCTTGCCAGAGACAATATGCTACTTGAACCAGCACTGCTCTAATCCAGAACTCATCATCATCCTTAAAACCAAGAAGAAACAAAACTCAAACTCACCAAAACCATCTGATTGGGATGCTTGTACGAAGCCTGATGGATAGAATCACTTAGAGCAGAGGCAGAACGCTCACAGAGACGCAAAATAGATGATGGCGATCCATGGCCAAGCTGACGACGTGCCCTGAAACGGAATATAAGTTTTATTCAAAATTGTCAACTCGTAACTACTGTACTACCCTGAATAGTAGCAACTGCTTCATCTTAGAAGACCAGTGACAGAATTTTCTCTTGATCATATTAATTGAAAGTTACACACTATCACAAGGAGACAAATAAAAAAGATTGCATGCATGCAGACCTTGACTTAGGACCAGGTAGTGGATTAAAACTTTCCACTTGTTCAATCCATGCCACATGAAACCACAACTTTAGAAAGCTGGTCTTCAAGGTTAGTCTTTAACATTCCCTAACTGTTTTGTTTCCAAACTTGACATATAATGTTGGTTGAAGTCTGACAATCAACAAAAAATGTGTTTAACAGTTCAAGTAGACATACGTTCTCTGCATACAGGGACTGGGTCATTTGGATTATGGTGTAATAGCAATGTGACTATTTAATTCAATATATAGATAAAATGACTTAACACTGGCATTCTTTTTGTTTTGTAGAATATATAATCCAATAAGGGGTAACATCTGTTTTTAAACATCAGATTCATTACTTGAGAAAATCTGCCATTTATGAAAGCAGATAGGATTTAGAGATGTTAGTTATGCCAGGAATAGTTATTTTTATCTGACCAGAGAAGTTGGCCCTTTGGCTGTTCTATCAGGTTCACTATACATTATGTACCTCTGTTCCCACACAGGCAGATTTATATATTTCATCATTTACACTAGCTGCATATTATTTATGTAATAAAACTTTACTTGTATAAGAGAATTTTGGGGAACTAGTTTTATAACAAAGATTTGGGGGTGCTAGTTTTATAACAAAGATAAAATTTCAAGTTGGAAACTGAACACGTGTATCAACACAGTTTTCCAGTGTGCGTGTTGACAGTTTAGTGCATTTAACTTATTGTTTGAAGACTAGAAAATTTTTTATTAATTTGCTTGAAGATAAGACTGAAAACTCTAGTTCAGCTTCTAACCACTTCATAAAGGATCAATAATTCTACAAGAGTAAAATCTGATGCTATAAATACTTCAAATAATACAATATCACACTAAAAATTACAAATTTTATGGCATTTCTTATTTTCCTTCAGTAAAAGCTCTGTGTTTTCCCAATGTACATAAATGAGTTGAAACCAGTCTTGAAATTTCAGATGGATAATGGTGATGACAAGCTACTTCGAACTCAACATGTAGTTCTTCAACATTCTTATAAAACACATAGGCTTTAGTTTTTTCAATGATGAATGGAAAGCCAACAGACAAGGCCCATTTGTCTACTTTAGAAATGGCAAGATAAGAAAGATGTCCTACAATTCATGCCACTCCAGTGATGATACTCTTACCAATTAAAAGATTTTAACTTGAGTGCAATAGACATGGTTACCATCTCTTAACTGATCTTACTTTCATATGGTCCTAGTATCAAATGAGTCTGAGTCTGCATTTGTCATGGGACAAAAGTAGGCCAAATTTGTCCCATCACTTTTCCAAGACAAAGCTATATTTAAAGGAATCTCTGGATGTGATATTAAAAAAATGTATGCAGGATAAATTGCACTGAAATGCTTCAAATAAAAATAATCTGCCAGCTGGCATGTTCTGGAATATGAATAACACAACTGCAGAAACTCACCTTGCAGCATTCAATACAGCCATTGGTAAAGGATCATCTGAGGCTTTCAGAACTTGAGGAACATTTTCAAGTGCAGCATATACAGACTCAGCATGGTCATCCTCACCAAGAAGCCAATGAGCAATAACCTGGCACCAAGTTCCCCACCAACAAGAAACCTGAGAAGAAGTGTAGGATGAAAGGCTTTTGCAGATAAAACATAACAATGGAAAATGATTTACTTGTTTTGTGCATAAACATATATCCTTCTTATTTCTAGTGCATGCAGAGACCATTGGGTCATCAATTATTTGGAATATAACTAGCCCTAATTCATACACTAATCCTAACCTCAATAAAAGCAATTCTCATCAGCTACAGACGAATGTTCCTTAAAATGAACAAATATTTTTTACTTGGTCAATGAAACCTTCAAAACAGCCATTATAGTAGTGTGTAACATTTAAAACTTCAGTAGTACTTTGTAACCTAAATAATACGCACCTCATCACGGCATGAAACGACAAATGAAGCCTCATAACCATTGTAAGTTTCTGTCAGCAAAGCTATGTAGTCCAAAACATCTGAAGTTTTAGTGCGCCTATGCGCACTCTCTTCACAAACATCATCTGCCTTTACTCCTGGATTCACCAGCGTGGTAATTGCCCGCTCAAGTAAGTGTTCCCTAAGTTGCAGAAAACAAAATAGGTAGACATTAACAGTGCATCCTGCATAACTATACATTCCTTCTGAGTATCAAAAACCTTCAGCTGTATTCCTTAACAGTTCAACAATATTGTCCTTACACAAAACACTGTATTATTATCACAGCAGTCAAGGTGTCCATTCAAGGAACAAAGAAAGGTGTAAAGTTTCTTCATGAAAATCATGTAATATAAACCAATATCTTACCTGTAAAGCAATAAGAGGTAACCAACAGGATCTGCTTTGTCAGTTAGTTGACTGAACATGCTAATTCGCTTTGCATCATAGGACCACTTGTGAGAAACAAAGAATCTGTTTCCTGATGGACTGAAGAGCCACTGAATATTATTCTTTTTGTATAGCACTGAACACCACCTAGCTTTACCCATGAGAATTTTGGCAATGAACCGACACAATTCAGGCAAAGATTCTTTTGCTCGAAGTGCTCCAAGTACTAGTATATCTGCCATGTCGCCACCTGTAAATCAATTATTCATAAGCAATCACATTATGAAATACCCAAAAGTGTTACTCAGTTTTCTATTTCCCCATAAAGTTCTTGAACTTGCTTGAGAAACATCTGATACATTACTATAGTAAACAAACCTCTCGACTCATTCACAAATCATTGCTTCATATTTTTTGCTTATTAATAATGCCCACGAGATATTTACAGACTAACAACAACAACAACAACAACAGCCTCCTACAGTCCACCAAAACTAAACTTACCTGGAACTGATCCACATTCACCAAGGTTGATGGAAGTTAAGGCCAGGTACAAACCAAGGAGATTGGAGCCATCTTCAACATGTCCCATTAAGTGCAACTTATGCAGCTGATGGTATACATAGGAACACTCACGTATGCTTTCCCTTATCTCTTCACGGATAGAGCTGTAATTGGGAGGAAAAATTATTTTCCATTTTCATGAAAACTAAATAAAAAACAACAAATTTTTCATACATATTTCTTCAATTATAATCATAACTTACGATTCCAAAAACAGTCCACCAGCATGTTTTGCAAGCCACCTCCCTAAATACATTCTCTGCATTATCTGTCTTGTGAACTGCCACATGACAGAACATGACTTCTCAACCCACGAACTAGGTAAAGGTCTTCCAATAACATGTAATGCTAGGCCATATTGACGGCAAGCACTACCGTAATTACCCTGAAATGAAAAATTCAACGTTAAAACTTAAAACTTTAACCTGATGAAGGGAACAATTCTACAATTTGTATAACTGAAAATGGATATGAAAAACTCTGCTGTATTTGTGCATAGTAAGCATAGTAAACCAAGCCTTAAAAGTATCTGTAACATCAAACTTCACTAAACAAAAATTTAAAAAAAAAACAGCTTCTATCAAGTTTATTCACCCCTACCAATGTACCAAAATCCTTGGATGTAAATAAAGGGAGGGAGGCACCAAACTTTTAAATCACCCCATAGCAATGTTGACCAAGATCCTTGGATGTAAAAGAGAAAGGAAACTAAACTTTTAAAAGTTTTTGCTTCCAAGTCAAAAGGTATTATATGTTAACTACCTTTAATAAATATAAAACACCATTTGTTAGAAAAATTTTTAAAATCACAACCAAATTATCAATCCAAATTGAATCCTGACCCTCTACTCAAATCCTCGCAATAATTGTGAATAACAAAAACAATTTGCCAACCTACACTATACATAACAGCCCATTCTGACTGGACACTGTAATTGTTCAACTTAAAGCACAACTGGAGAAATCTAGATAAAACATAGGAAGGAACGATTCAATAGATACAACCCATATTTGATCAGAAGTGAAATGCTGTTTGGTAAATATATATTACAAGCCCTACATAGTGTTTCCCATCAAAATACCAACACACACAAATCCCTTACCTTTGCCATATCAAGGTCTGCCTGTTTACGATGTCTCCAAAAACTCTCCGCAACAGGGGATTTTCTCCTCATTATTGGTTCTCCATATATGAATATACGGATTAGGAACACACTAATGATGACAAAATTTACCAACCATACCATGAGTGATGAATAAAACAGGCTTTGGAAAGAGAATGCATCTGGAAAGAAAACAAAGAAAAAAGGTTTAACCCTGGGTAATGAGAAATTAATAAAAGATAACTTTTGCGTACAACCTATGATACCAACCAGTTAACTTTACAATAGTATATTTTTACCAGAAGATTATGCTTGTAAGGTAACCTCAAGTTACTTACCGTTATCGGATTCAAAATCTAGGATAGATCGTCCTGGTGCTTCACCAATGGTATCAGAGAGAGCTGAATGTGAACGTTTGTTCAAGAGGCTCATTGGATTAAAAGCCAATAAGGCCAACATCATCATACACAACACCATACGGGATCCATCTGCCATGTTACGGGCCATGGGAATGTACGATGGACTGTTACATGGTGAAGCAGCATCCTAAAATCATATAATAGTGATTGAAGATAGAGGTAGTACTTATAAAAGATTTGTGCATAACTATAACTATACCATGTTCAAATTTTCACCTCCGCTGTAAGAACAAAACCTTTGAAAACTGATAGTTCATAACGTATATGACTCTTACATATCAGTTAAAATTAATTTACAATATTTACAATACTACATGTATAGTAATGACAGCAGAAATACAATACAATGGCCACCTTCTGAATAAACATAAAAGCTACCCTGTAAAGAGAAATAAAAACTAAGATGTAACAAATTACCTCATCCTTTAACTCTATCTTGGCAATAGGAGGAGAAGGTGGCAATGACGAATCGGATATAGGTGACCTCGCTGGTGATGATGTGTCAGAGGGTGGAGGAGTGTACGGACCGAGTAGAAGATCAGTTATCTTTTGATTGCCATCACGCATACGATACGAATTCAGTTCTACACGTAGGCGCGAATTTTGAGTTTGAAGGTAACGAATGTACTCAATGGCTTTCTTCAATATTTGAGACTTGTGCAGCTGCAAGGGAAGTACAATAATATCAAATTATGTACAGTAAAACAAGAAAATGGTAAACAATAACTGGTAAAATATGGTAGCAACATTTTAAAGTTTCCAAACCATGGTAAACAAGTCTTAAAATACACTTATACTGCAATAAAACGAAAATTGAAACTTGCCTTTGACTCTTCCCCTGCAACCAAGTTCTTTAACTCCACAATTTTGTCATTTATAGAGCATCTGTACCTTTTCTCAATTGCATTGTGGGAGTTGCGTTTCTCTCCCTTAGGCGGAATGACCAGAGGTTTTCCTGAACTAACTACCCTTGCAACAGGTATACGGTCTGAATCAAATACAACAGGAATACCAGTAACTACTGTACTAGTATCCAAGCCTTGAACTGGGGCTGCAATTGTCGCAATGGTTGGTGTAGCTTTATATAAGACAGTTTGGGGCATATTTATACATTGCCCTGATGTTGTGCTCACAATTGTTCCATTATCTGTCTTCGGTAACACTAGCTGTTGTATTACAGTTGGATGCTGTAATATTGAAACCCCTCCAGTTGCCATTCTTTTTCCAATTTGATGAGGTATTGTGACCTGCTGAATCTGGGATTGTTGAACTTGAATTGGCTGGGTCTGAATGTGCTCAACTTGCCTTTGCTGGATATTACCATTTGCCTGAGTCAAAATCTGCTGTAACTGGGGTGTCTGGGTTAATGTTCCACTGGTACTGACAACTGTGTGTGGGATGTTTATAAGTGATGCATGTTCAACACGAGGGGCTACATGAGCAACTTGTCGCATCTGGTTACCACAAGCTGTGGTTGCAATTAGTTGATGCTTCTGTACCTGCACATGCTGTGGTGCTGTAACCTTGACTTGTAAGGGGACACCTCCAGACTTAAGCTGAAAAAAATAAAGTTAACAAAATGCATTTTAAAAAAAGTTCATACTGTATTAAACTGTAATATACAAAGCCCTCTATTTCAAATCTGATGATATTGATAAATATCGAAAAAATAAGATTTCCAAGAACACTCAAATAATTTACTTTTAAATACATTTTCATCTGGAACACGACATTTATGGAATCTTGTTCATGAGACAGTAAAATGTGCTTACCTGGGATATGCCCTTGTTAACTGCATCAGAAACACTTATGAACCCTGACAAGGTAGCATTGGAATTCACCACTGAAACTTGTGAGGGTACATGTGTTGGAGTAGACGTGTTGCTGTGGTTAGTTGTTGTTACTGGAGTTGGATCTGTGTGCTCTAATAAGCTTGTTCCCTGACCCAAGACATCACCTTCATTCCAATCCAAGTTTATATCTTTTATATCATCCAGGTCCAAATCTGTCCAATTCATATTACTCAAGAGGTCTGAAAAGAGCCAGGGAGCAATAAATTGGAAGTAGAATGAAATATGTTTTACCTGCCTATCAAACAGCCACCCAATTCCCTTATAACATTAACCCTTAATGAGAGGATCCCCACATACAACTCACAATAACAGGTTTTGGGTGTTGGACGGATTCTCTCATGGCTACCATCAATATTATGCGCCGTCGATTTAATGGAATAGGGCGGGAAAGACGTTCCAGTACTTCTATAGCCCATAAATTCACTAATGGCAACTTTTAGACCAGCCATCTTTGATCTCAGTAAATTTATGTAAATATTTTACACTAAGTATATACTCAGAATTTGTTCTCATACACGGTAGGGAAAATTTAGAATTTTTTTCTTACACTTGTGCATTACATATCTTACTCTTTTCATCATTTTTATTATTATTATTTTTAAAAATTGGCTGCCATCAAAGCTTCCCCGGCCTGAGGTACTGCATACTGATTTTTAGCCACGCTCATAAGGGTTAAATGTGTAAACCATAGTAAGAACACATCTCCCAAGATATGCTACATATGTATAATGAACAAGAACAAATGTCCACTCAAAATTTTTTCTCATTTTTTCCTATCATCCTATAAAACCTTAAAAGATAATTGAAATACCCTTCCATGAATTAATAATGATACACTATATACCCAACACTTTTCCCATTATACACTTCAGTATGTACATAAGTTCATTTTACACTAAATTCAAGCTACATAAACCTACTATGAGATTCAGGGCCTCTTGTAACACAGTTTTTTTGCTATAACTTTTTATCTATGAATTTCATAAATATAACTGTTATTCAGAATGCACATTAAATGTACACACAAATTTTGACTGCATTCTGCATTACGTAGGTTGAATAAATTTGGTATATACTTACAATGTAAAAGTGACTTTTTTTTTTTTTTTTTTTTTTTTTTTTTAAGACGAGCCAACTTACTCAGAGAAAAGGTTTCGAACGCACTCGTCACGTAACTTATGACAGCATTTCTTCCCTCTTTCTCGATGGATGATTAGCTATACATAATAAAGGCTAAACCTCTGGCAACAATGACAAACAAATTTAAATACAAGCAAAGCACTACACCTTTATGAACTCTGAAACCTCCCCACTGATAATTGTCATAATGAGCAACCCAACAAAATA
Source organism: Macrobrachium nipponense (assembly GCF_015104395.2). Classification (NCBI taxonomy): domain Eukaryota; kingdom Metazoa; phylum Arthropoda; class Malacostraca; order Decapoda; family Palaemonidae; genus Macrobrachium; species Macrobrachium nipponense. Next base: position 110,053,771 of record NC_087200.1, on the reverse strand, counting down.
ATTAATAAATACAAAAACACTTCGATTATTAGTCTAACTCCCAAAATAAGTTTCCTAAGAAATTACAGTCTACTTTATAGGTCACAATCAAATTGACAAGATGTAGGGAATAGTTGGTAATTTTCAAAAACATAGTAGACAAGCTTGATTTGATAACTGCTATATCCAATGTCAAGCAATTTTTATTTATTGGCTATCTACCTATTTACTGAAAAAAAATAGCCTGTACCGTATTTTGGCTTTAAACCTTCACCAGTAATTATCGTCAGAATGATAACTTCATGAGGCTCCACCCACTTTGGCCTCGTTATAATTCAGGATAACACTGAAGGCTATCATGGGCATTGTTGGATTAGAAAATTTAACTTTTGGCTATAAAAACTCATTTCTCGAGTAGTTGTAAGAAGTGCTAAATGATCCTCAAGGATCCCAGCAGTTGGCCTAAACGTTTAATTCATGTATATTACTGCTATACTGTTGCAGCAATACTGCTACATTAGTATTACTACGCTAGCACAGATACCCCACCCACATCTGTGTATCGTTCCGCCATTCACAAAGACTTCGGGTTTCAGAGCCGATGGAACAAGGAGAATGAGTTTCTGTCTAGTGGATGGGCGGGGCAACATTTCGACTCTTGGCTTGTAATCATTGGCAATGAAGTCGGCTAGATAATTTTTACTCTATAAAAATTAAAACTATCGGGTTTAGGTTATTGATAATGCTGACACAATTTGTGTGTGGTTGTAAAATATACATGTCGACTTTCAGCTACAACCGATGCTTTGACAAGGAGCAAAGTGCAAAAAACCATGTTACAGAGGCCCTGAATCTCATAGTAGTCTAGTTCAGACAAAGCCTGCCCAATGCTATTTCAGCAGTTAACGCAGCAATCCTACGTTATGGCTAAAAGTGCAATAACTCAATTGTAAAAGAAATGAAAGGAGACAAACCTTGAAATAAATTTTTTGGGGAAAAAATTGGCACAGGCAATAGTGGTGAATAAATTACAATATGAAAAAGGGGTGTACTGTACATGCAATAAAGAAAAAAAAAGTGCCAAAGAAATTTCTGTGTATTAAATAATCAACGCCACTGAATCTAGATCTATCTTACAGTTTCTTGGCATAATGCTTACTGAATCTAGATCATCTTTCGGTGTTCTTGGTATAATGCTAGAGCCACAGCCCTTGAAACTTTCAACCCTGGCCCAGTGGTGGCCTGTCCTATAAAGCTACCAGACACCCAATCATGGCTAACTTTAACCTTGAATAGAATAAAAACTACTGAGGCAAGAGGGCTGCAATTGTTATGTTTGATGATTGGAGGGTGGATGATCAACATACTAATTTGCAGCCTCAGTAGGTTCTAAGATCTGAGGGTGGACAGATAAAGCAATGTCAATAGTTTTCTTTAACAGAAAACTATAAATGACAAGAAAGAACCTAAGGCAAAATACTGATAAGCTTTGAAACACCTATCTGTTCACCTTTCAAGCAGGCCTTTAGCTGCTTTGTACATGGAATTACATATGTATCAATGCTTTAGTCATGCAAATCAACAGCTGTATTTCAAGTCCTTTTTGGGCCAATTTTTACCTTGCTGGCAACATAGCTGTAATGCAAGCAAATATCTATATATGGCAATTCTGTTTGTACTTTACACTAGCCAATTCCTTTGAAACAGATTGCACTTTATGTAGCTTCCTTTCAACTGTAAAAATGCAGTCTGTGCAGAGGAATATGTATGCAAAATTGCTGTATGTGGACAGTTGCTTGTAAAGTGGTCATGCTGATAGCCAAGAGAAAAAAAAATGAAAAGGGCCCAAATGAAGCTACTATTTACTTATATTAACAAAACTATAAACAGCACATAAAAATTGCCTGAAAGGGTGGACAGATGCATGTGGTAAAACAAATTAATAGAGATCCATTCTGGATTCTACACTACCTCCAGTATTAAGAAAAATTCGAGTACTACATACAAAATACTTTAATTAGCTCTTCATATTTGTATCTACATCACCCTGAACTCAATAGCCTGTGATCTGTTTGAGTAAATTCAGAAAATATTTGGGATAAGAGTACAGAGCCAATGCAGGATTCAACGCACCAAAAACCATCAAGATATTTCTTGGTAGAAATGGGAAGATGAGAAAGCCCACACATTTCAAGATATTCAACTAAAAGGTTATAAAAGAAGAAAAACCCAAGGGTGGTCGTACAATTACCTTCAATATTACAAATTTACACCGCATAACTTACAAGATTAAAGGAGGAAACAACATATACACTAATGCATAATAGATATTGAATCTAACACAAGGTCAACACACATTAATCCCAGGTAGAGGAAAATTTTCTTATTAAATGGAACAGAAATTTAAAGTAAAAAAGCAATACTCTTTAAGCAAAATGGATAAAATTGGTCCATGAATCAAACACGTAAATAGCAAAGGAGTAAATTATCAAGGTAACAATATCACAAAAAATACATTTTAGAATTGTCACAAGTCAAATGACATGAGTAAGCATGTAAATTACCATATTAAAATGTGGAACAATTTAATTAAGAGCATCAATTTTTCTTATTACTGTTTATAGGTTACCAGGAACAACCAATAGGTAGAACAGCAGGAAGGATAGACATATCAACGAATCTTGGTGGGGAGTAGCAGCCTAAGCTGCAATTTTTGGATTTAAACGGATAAAGAAAATAATTTTTTAAAAAAATCAATACCAAGAAAGAACATTGGGGGGGGGGGGGGGGGGGGGGGTGGGGGGGGGGGGGGGAATACAACATAAAGATCACTGATTTAAGTAAAACTAAAACTTAGTATTACCTACATGGAGATAATGAAAGCCCAAATAAAACTGAAAGCATGAGGGGGATTAAATACAAAAGGCAGACTGAAAAGACAAAGAAGGTAAAATTCACCTTTAGAAGAGATAGAAATGTTAAATAATTTATGTGCCTGGACTGATTATACATAAGCATCTACAATATTTTTTAGAGGGCCAGATACAAACATTGCAAAATGAATATAAAAAAAGCAAGAAATAAAATAAAGTAATGATAGCCTCATTGCACATCACTGTAGTAGGCTAGTTCATTTCAGTATAACATTAAAGTTCAGCAGCCATCTAGGTATAAGGATATCTGATCTACGTGACAAGCAAGTTACTGATTAGTTATTAAAATAGAGGAAAGGATGCTAATCTACATGTACCTACCTAACATAAAAAAAAAAAAGGAAGAAAAGGGTTGTCTATCCTGAACTACTACATTCTTTGTTAATTAGCTGCCTAAAGTACTTGGTGTATTTAACGTTCAGATTGAATACTGTTATTCTAACAGCGAGGCTCATCAGTCTCTTGGCCACAGACACACTAGCCTAAATCAAAACAATCTATTAACCTAGCCTATCTTGTAACAGTTAACAGCTGGCAGCATTTAAATATTACATTGAAGCATCAAGGTAGTGACATTACCTATACTAAAGGACAATAGGCTTAGGTATTGAAAAAAAGTTTTTGTATAAAAAAAACTGCTAGCCTACCTCAATACATGTACAACTTGGCAGAAACTTCTTTGAGTGGCACCATTGGTAGTACGGACAGGTCAAGCAATTAGGTAGGTAGCACAGACACGGAAATAATGCAATTATCACAAAGTAAATACTACTGCTAGCTAGGTACTAGCTAATGAATGCATTAGGTACGCAATTAGCTATAACCAGTCAATCACGGGACTGGCCATGCTTATGTCTCTACTGCACTTTTATTTTTCCATAAAAAGCGTTGTGCGTGTAGATACTGGAAACCAAAAAGGTTTTGGCAAGATTGAAGATGACTACCGCGCCCCTCCAGTTTAGGTATTTACCGAAGGGGGTAGACTGGGGAATTAAGGTAAGACACTGCCCACCTTGGTGGTATGACTCACGGCCTTGGCTTGTTTATTTACTAGGTGTCTCCCCAAGATAAGACTAACCTACGAATTAAATCGCTTGTGGAGCCATTGGTAGTTAGTATCGCAGGATAACGTGCTCAACCTTGACCCCAATGAAGGGGAGCCGATAGGTAGCTACAATAAATCAAAAAGTTGCTAAACAAGACCTTATCCTTATACCTAGGTAGCTAGTAGTACTACCTAGTGTCAAAATAACGTGATGCTTTAAACATTCACTCACCCTCGTCCCCTAAATCATCGGGAATCATAACGTCGTCCTCCATTTCTCCTCACTAAACTTCCTCGATAACACTTCGGATTAACTTTGTTTCCAGAGATGCAACACTAGTACAACGTAGAGGGAATTCTCATGTGTTTCTCACACCGACCCATACGCAGGACTGATCATCGCGCGATGTTGCCTCATGGCCTCAGCCAATCACCGACAACATCCCACAGGCTCTCGGCCAATTGGAGGTCTCCTCTGCATCGCGCGATCCGACGTCACCTCTGTGACGTATCATCAAAACATCAAGTGCCGTTCGCTGTCCTCCCAAAGTTTGTTTTGCATGACGTTACGTTCGCTAACAATAAAAAGTTGCTTTGTTTATTATCAGCCACTGTGTCGCGAAACCAGCCACATAGATCTGCTTTCGACGTTTTCGACATGCATAGTTGATGAAGTTCTCACACAAATGATTGTTACGTTGTTGTTGTTTTTTTTTTAGCTATGTCCTGAAATTCATGATTCATTGCCAACTGTTTTCAGAAAGAATGCAGTCAGCTGCTTTCCTCTCATGTGACATCACCATCTCCGCGAAAGTAAACTTGAATAAATATGACAAAGACGGAAATGCACGTCCAAGATGTCTGAATAGGACGAACCATATTCAATATAGCATATTTACCTGAATATAACTAAACGCATAACAGGTTTAAAATACGCAAAGTAAAACACATTAACAATGAAAGGAGTAAAAAAGTAAAAGAATCTTACCCTAATTTCCCAAATGCAAGTTGTAACGACCGTGTTCCACCTTCTTTCCTTGACGCTATCGTGTCTGCAAATCCCCAGCACCCCTCGTGTACGAGGACAAGTACGACCAGATACTATCCTTTGCTACCACGAAGCAACATTGGAAGTGAGTATACCTAGCCGGCATCCCTTGTCCTCCCATTCCACCGATGGCACGGATGACCCCTGGTCCGGAGAAAATGGTAAACAAGGTATTCACAGATAAGCAACATTACTACTTCTTGTTGATAATCCAGTTCATAGCCTATTTATCTTTATCAGCGAAGAATTTAGGAAAGAGAAGAGCAACACACATAATTATATATATATATATATATATATATATATATCATATATATATATATATATATATATATATATATATATATATAATATATATATATACTATATATATATACTATATATATATATATATATATATATATATAGTATATATATATATATATATATATATATATAATATATATATAATATATATATATATATATATATATATATATATATATATATTATATATATACGTATATGATATCGAGAGAGAAACTGGACACCTTCTCCGCAAATTTGTATTTTGCAATATCCACAATGACCTCTTAACTTTTTTCCATTTCCTTACACTTTTTTTTGTATTGGCAAATGCAAACCCACAAATATCGTTTATGTAAATGACCAAGGAGAGCCATAATACGTACAAACCATAATGGGACGGTTTGACATTTTTATCAATAGAGTACAAAATTTGAAAGCGAGCGGGGAAAGAGATGGAAAGCTAGCTTTTAAACTATATTAAACAAGGGAATAGTTGTCCATATATGTGGTTTTCTTTATCCTTTTCCATTAGTTCTGTTTTCTTTTCCAGGTTTAGGGGGTGAATGTTTTATATACCAGAGCTATATTAGCTTCGGTTATATCTTCCGTGGCACTGAAATCGAACCTTGTGATTCATGTTCAATGCAAACCCTTCAGAGTAAGCAATAGCCTCGCTACTTAATGGAACAACCCCCTTTAGAGACTTTATGCTCACTATTATCAAGTCGTTCGGTAGCTACTCTACTATGCAAGGTATCATAAAAGCCAATATCTTATCCTTATATACGTATCTTCCATACGTAAGAGATAGGAGGAAACTGGCAATCCTTAGTTCTTTCTTATCAAGAACCATAGGGAATGATTCTTATTAGTGTTCAGAAAATGAAAGAGAGACTGAATCCAGTGCCTATAAAGCAGCATGTGGAAATTGGAAAACTGTCGCTGAGTTTAGAACACTAGATGTTGACCTTAAGGGGAAAAAAATCGGGGATATTCGTTCACCTTCGAGATTTGAGGCATTGCATTAACTGGAATGAGTCCTTCTCATTATTTAAAAATGCTAGACCGTACAGCAAGAAGATTAAAGAATCGACCCTCATAAACCAAACAAAAACATGAACATGTCAGAAGGACACTGGAAGACAGACGTGGTACAAAAGGATAATCCATTCGGAAAGATCGCCAGATAACCTTCGCCAAACAAATCCTAGGTCATAGCGTCAGCCTGCAATCCATCTGCTATCAAGAACAGCGCACAAGAACTCAACTGGAAGGAGGCATGTACACTCGTAGATGGAATGAATACCCTCCTGAACCAAACTAATTCAAAGTAAAATTTATTGTTACCCCACACAAGTATTGCCTCGCTTACACTTTCCATCGGGACGAGGGCCGGTGTTTATTGGTCGAAACACACAGGCCTTATTCTATTTAATTAGTTTCTTTCGTTGGCCTTTTAAGGAAAAAATAATACTTACACTGTAGATCAGAGAACCAGTGGCCGAAAAAGTCTCCACAGAGAAGAGATTTAAGAGAGCACCCCGTGGCTGGGAGAAAGAGGATCTGGATTAGGGGCATGGTAAGTAGGGCACTGATTAAGCTAATTGTTGTCTGCTTGTTTACTCGTACACAGAGTTGTAATTCGGGTGAAGGTTGGCATAAAGCTAATCAGGAAATAAAATGCTCAGAGAAAGGAAACAATCTAGGGATACCTAAAAAACGAGAGCAAGATTTCATACAGGAAATAATATGGCAATATATTTAAAAAGTTTTCAGTAGTACGAATGAAGAGCGAACTTAGAGCACCGAAAAAACAGTAGCGGGATTGAACACAGTCGCATAATACAAACTTAAAAAAAAAAAAAAAAAAAAAAAAATCATTGGTAAAAGAGGCTGTTAGTGGGGCAGGGCATAGCTGAAACCAGGACCTGGGTAGTGAATGCGTACCCCCTATAATTCCAAACCATGTAGGTTTGGCTGATAAATAACTTGCCTGGCGTTTCACCGGTCAGTGGTTCAAATTTCATTCTTAAAGTTACAAGCTTTCCTGAACAGTCCTCAGTGTCAAGTATCTGTGGAATGACCGGACACGAGTCACACGACACGTAGTCCAGTTGTATTTGTATCTGTGTGGGGGAGAGGGTGAAAGTCCTTATTCCTCTTATCACCCTCCTTTTCCTGTATGGCTGAGCCTTCGTAACCTTGACCTTTCTCTGCCTGTCGATTCATTCAGGCGTTCATAATCCGTGTGATTTCTTGTGTTCCTGCATTTCTTTTCTATTGTAGAGTGTATGATTTTTCGATTTTTCTTGATTGGCTGTCTTCAATATTCGTTTCTGGTGTTGCATACCATTAATTACATCGTTTACGCATAAACTAAGTGTCCGGTTATTCCACGGATACTATTTGGCAATGAGGACTGCTATTGCAGGAAAACTTGTAACTTTTTTTGAATAAATATCTCCGCTTGATAACATCCACTTCCAGTAAAGTCCTGTTAGTAATTGTATTAATGCACGGATCAATTGTGTAGGTAATAAAGCATATATATATATATATATATATATATATATATATATATATATATATATATATATGTATATATATACATATATATATATATATGTATATATATATACATATATATATGTATATATATATATACATATAGTATATATATATATATATATACATATATATATACACCCCCCGCCCAGTTAAAAAGGGAACAGTTTTGTGATATATATATATATATATATATATATATATATATATATATATATATATATATATATACATATATATATATATATATATATATATATATATATATATATATAATATATACATACATACATACACACACACACACACACACACACACAAATATATATATATATATATATATATATATATATATATATATATATATATATATATCTATATATATATATATATAGATATATATATATATTATATATATATATATATATGTGTGTGTGTGTGTGTATGTATGATATATATATATATATATATATATATATATATATATATATATATTATAAATATGTATATATATAATATATATATATATATATATATATAATATATATATATATATCACAAAACTGTTCCCTTTTTAACTGGGCGGAGGGTGAGAGGGGTTAGCGTCGGACGGTGTGTATGCATATCCAAGTAATATCCGGAAAACTTACTTAGCTATTAGGATAACAGGATAGCGTTGCTTTGTGAGTCTTATTTGAGTTTTGCGCTGTGTATTCTACGCACATCCACATTTTCATTTGTTACTTCGGCAAGCTACTTGTGTCTGGCCTCTCTTCCTCTCGATATTACAGTCTAATTTCAAATGGACATGTTTCTCTTCTCATTTTCATGCTTTCAGTAAGGACTAAACACGTAGAGAAATGCCCGTCCCCTGACCACACCCAAAAAAAAAAAAAAAAGCTTTTACAAATTTTCAAGACTGGGCGACTGGAAAAGATTTTAATGCCCTGAGACACTTCTATAAATCCTTGTACAGTTTTTTCCCTTCAATGTCCAAAAATGTAATCCACGGTCTAAAGTGTAATAGCTTCACTTCGCCTTCTAAACATTGCTGACGTGACCAATACCTAAATGACAAAATGAAAAACGAGATATGGTTATCAGTGATCATAAATGAAACATGCTAACCCAGTATTTACCTCTTGCGAAACAAAGATCGAGTTCGTGTAGAATATAACTCTAGCTAAGCTAAATTTGGCGTTTATCCACCGGCCGCCCAGACTGACACCCACGTGACCAGTCTGCGCGATGCTTATTGTCAAACGCAACGTAGGCTACCTACTACCTGTCACAAACCTCTGTTGGGAGCGAGTGTCTTCTTACCGAGTCGGGAAAACTAAAAAATATGACACTTTCCTCTCCGGCTGATGAGGTCTCTGTTATCCTGGCCACATCGGATATCGGCGCTTCCATTTCCACTATCTATCATTTGTTGCTTTGTTCGGCTTTAACTGCTTATTAATGTACGTATTTGCTATTTTGATTTCCATTTTACCACGAGTTTCTTCTCTTGGTTTTGTCTCCCTTATTTTATTTATTTTTTGGCATACACACATATTGTGTTCTCTGGAAGGTTTCCAAGCAGGTTAATCACTTTCTTGTTTCATTTTAATATATCCTCATTTTGTATGATAAAACAAAACAAAACAAAACAAAATACTTCAGTGAAGTTTGGCATTCACAAACACAACCTACAACAGCTCTTCAGAATAACCCTGACCTAAAAACACTGAAGACCTCAGAAAAATAAGCATAAGTAAGCATCAGTAGAGCCACATGCCATATTTTTTTCCCCGGTCAACAAATCAAGGGAACTAAGAACGAGCCCCACAACTTCTGATACAAAGATTTAGCTAAAATAAACCAAAACAAGTATTTTATACCGGCCTTCAGTTCTGTGCAAGATGCTACAAAATGCTCTCTCTCTCTCTCTCTTCTCTCTCTCTCTCTCTCTCTCTCTCTCTCTCTCTCGGTCGTCAATGCGGCCAGCGACGCTCATGGCAGACATCTAAACGCTTGTCTTTTTTTTAAAAGACAGGTGCGTTCCCTTTACGCACATTCCACCTCTTTCGACTGACGTTTGGTCTGGTGTAAGAGAAGGCTTCAAGGAAGTATTATTTTTTTCCTTTCTTTCTTTCTTTTCTACCAGAGCTTTGAATTTTTGGACGCTGTTGTCAGGCCCACCTCATGCCGCTACAGAGAATAATATGATCTTTGGCGCCAACGCCGTATAGTGTTGCATGATGATCACCCAGCCAAGGGCTGAGCAGAGGATCAGAGGTATTATGAGTCATGAACATTGAATTTAATGTATTTTCAGATACCCAGTTATTCAGTTCATTGTAGGTTATTATGTGTAATGAAAACGTCTTCAGTATTACCTAACTGAAGGCAAGTATCATATTTAAAAAAAAATGCAACTCAAACAATGTACGAGAAACAGGAAGGTCAATGAACCGTGGAGATGAGACGTCACTGACGTAATAATATGGTGTAAATATCATGGTGTGATTTGTTTAATGTAGTATAACAAAGCTATTTGGTGAAAATTGCCGATAAACAATAGCACTTTCGAAAAAAATAAGAATTTTTTTATCAAACGGGTGATATATAGGTTATGTCCTACATATTAGCATCGAGTTTTAATCGCAGATTCCCTTATGAAAAACTGACATATCTTATATCTACTACATGCTGTTTAATCACCAGATGAAAGCCGTTACATAATACACAACGAAAAAGATGGGCCATGAAACTTTGAGGTCTTAAATAAATAACTGAATAAATAAATAATCCATAAAGAACTGGAAAGAACAAAAATGTACTGAAAATTGCACTTCAGAGAGAGAGAGAGAGAGAGAGAGAGAGAGAGATCAATGCGGTAGAGAAGTTCACTGAATAATTCATCAGGATGATTGAAAAAATAGAAGCAACGTGTAAACCAAACACGAATATAGTTTCTACATCAAAGCGAATCACTATCCTGACAAATGCACTATTTGACGACAGTGAGTCGCGAAATTCCAACAGAATGTAAGAAGGCAAACATAAAGTGAACACTTACCACATACTAATATGGAATTTTCTGACAAGGCGAAGTTATGATAGGTTGTAAAATATAAGATCACGGAGAAAAGTGAAGAATTAAACGATCCAAGGGGGGAAAACTCCGAAAATCAAGAGAGCAAGTCTCTCAGACGTTTGGGAACACTGAAGCATAGGATATATGAAAGACAAGAACCCATGGTCGCAGATTTGGTGAAAGTTGCAAATGATTTAAGAAAGTTTGCCTAATTGAAATGTAAGCAAAAAACCTGAAATATTACTTCATACACTGCTCAGCTCAGATGACAATGAATATAAGAATAAGTGATAAAAAGCCTAGCTATATATGTTTATCGTTGCAGTGTTTATGACAGATCCTGAACAATACAGTACTTCAAATGCCAGACAAGACAAATGTACAGGGGAACTTGACTGCACAAAGCGCAGGAAAGACCAAGAGTTAAACTGTTAAAGGATTGTAATTTCGATGAGACTTTGCCTAGGTCAGCATAACAGGAATCAGAACATACAAAAGTACAAAGAAAAAATAATAGAAATATAACGAGTCATGAAGGAAAGCCATAACATTTAATACCACCTTCTGAACGTTCATTAAATGAGGAACAGAAATACTAAAACGTGAACATTTGACGAAATATCTTATAGGCATAGTGCAAAAGCATACCAGCGAAAACAGATATACATAGAAACGGAAATTCATGAAATCAAGACGCAAAAATAGCTGGGAAACATCCTTCATATGGACGGCTCGCAGAATTTAGACAAATGACTCACGAGTTAGAAAAAAGTCAAACCTTGAAAGCCAATTAAACCAAACTGAAGGCGCGTGCATGCAAAAGTTTTACCTTGGATAAACGTTGTTCGAGAAACCTATAACCAGAGGCTGTTGGGTCAGATGACATCCGACAGGAGAGCCCGCAAGACCCAGGTGTCACTTTTCCTCGCGACGGACACCAGAAATCTGATATAAGCCAGAGATGAGCAACAGCTCAAAACATTTTCTTTTCTCACCGATGGAAAGACGACAGTCTCTGTACACAAGTAGTTCTGAAAATCATGATGCAATACGTTATTTGTAACATATTCACTACATGACTGGTCTTCACGGTCATCCAAGTTTGCAACACTGGTCAGTACCAGGATTAATCCTGATCAGTGCCTGGATGGGTGACCACTAAGGAAATGAGCGAGTCATGCTACACAATTATGAGTCGCACATCATTGCGATTATAATCATTAATGAGGATATGGGATGGTGCCAACGGCCCAGTACTCTCCATAAAGGCAACCTTGTAAAACGGAAAAACAAGTAGGTAAAAATTGTAGTATATCATCCACCGTGGACCTTTCGTCTGCACAAGACTTTACTAAGTTAAGTATATCTTAGTTTAACCAGACTGCTGAGCTGATTAACAGCTCTTCTAGGGCTGGCCCGAAGGATTAGCTATTTACGTGGCTAGGAACCAATTGGTTTCTTAGTAACGGGACATACAACTTGATGTGGGATCCGAACCACATTATATCGAGAAATTAATTTCTAATTACCAGAAACAAATTCCTCTGATTCCACGTTGGCAGAGCGAGGAATCGAACTCGGGAGTACCATCGGTAGGCGAGCACGTAAACCACTCGTCCAACAAGGACTTTACTACTTCTTCTTTCCCACCGTTATCCCTACATTAAGGGGTCGGTTACCTGATGAGCCTTCTCCACTGCCGTCTGTCAAAGGCATCATCCTTCACCAAACCTCTTCTCTCCATATCTTCCTTCACTTCATCTCGACATCTCGTTCTCTGTCTCCCTCTCGATCTTCTTCCTCTAACAGGTTCCTCCCATCCTCAACACATGCCCATACCATCTCAATCGTGACTCTTATCACCTCTGCAATTTTTACTAAACCTGCCCTTCTTTTTTCATCATTTTCCAATCTCTCAAGCAGCGATATTCCCATAATCCACCTCAGCATTCTCATATCTGTTCTCTCAAGCTTTAATTCCTCTTTTCTTCTTCTGCTCCATACATTAACACTGGCCCTATCACTGTGTTATATATTTGACTTTTAGCTTGATTGGCATTTTCTTATCACATACCACTCCAGCTACCTCTCCACACTTCCCCCATGCAGCTTTTATCCTACTGTCAACTTCAGCCTCACATCCTCCCTCTTGGCTTAAAGTAAATCCTATGTATTTAAACTTTCTACCTGTTTTACAATAGAGCCTCTTATTTCTTGTATTTCTATTCTGTTTCTATCTTCCCTACTGCTCAGCAAAACCTCTGTTTTATTCACATTCATCTTTAAGAAACCACTCTCTAATAAATTCAAAATCCTAATACACACTTCGGCGTCATTAGACTCTAAATTATAATAATCTCCCTGTGTAGGAGACAGGCGCAAGCAGTACAAAAACAGAAACACCATAACCGAACACACATCCAAAACAGGTGCAGCGGACAACGTAAACCGAAGCAGCAAACGACGGTCTCGAGACACGTCGGTAAACAAACTGTTTCTGCTTTGGTTCACATGTCTTTTATTCGTTTTAAGTCTCCTGGGACAAGAGCAAGATTTTCATATCTATTTTCGGAGGGTGCTCCCTTCTCCAGAGGATGAAATGGGAGATGTCATGTAAATACTTCCTTCCTTTAATACACCAGAGATATAAGCTAGCAAATTACCGGGCGCGCGCGCCCACACACACACAGGTTCCTATATTGTGAACGTTATAGGAATGTGTTTTTTCTAGGAATTTCTTTTTTATAAGAATTTCTTTTTGAATGTACAGGAAGCTGAAGCGGTCGAAATTGTGGAAAGGGATATCATGCGTTCAACAGCTTAGATACCCACAACGGAAGAGGTTGAAAAGCAAACTTCGGAGTTTTCATAGCTCGAAAAGCTACCCTGGTCAAAACAATGACGCTGAGATTTGCCAATGTCCGCAAATATTTATCGTGGAAATGTTAGGTTTCATCCAGTTTCAATGTGGGACTGACAAACAGAACTCTAGTCCGGCCAAAGAAAAATAACGGTGACTTACTAAAAGTGCATTTAAGCGATTAGAAATACACAGAAGTGAATAGCATGTGGGACTGGTGAAGCCGGTTCACTTTGGAGACAGTAATTTTAACTTAGTCCATTATTCATATACACAAATGACCCTTGACGCGTAAATCGAGCACTAAAATGCATTTGAAGCTTAACAGAACAATTCTTGAATAATTGCTAAGTTATAAGTGCGCCAACTAGTACTAGCGGATCCAGATGATATATTTATATATATATATATATATATATATTATATATATATATATATATATATATATGAATGTATGTATGTATATGATATGTATATATATATATAATTATATATAAGTAAAAATTATGAAATGGACATCAATCGCCTGTTCTATCAAGAAATACCGAATCCATTATTATTATCATTAAGATTATTGTTATTATTATCACTATTATTATTAATTATTCTGAAAATTTCATCATTTACACAGTAGATTTTCAATTTTTTTCCATTTTATATATCTTATTTGTGTTATTATTATCTAAATCTTCAATATTATTATTTTGTCAATATTTTTCATAGGGGAGCACTTGCCCAGGCAGGCCCCACCCCCTGGATCCGCTAGTGGCACCTATATTGCCACGGATATTGAGTTCAAGTCGAGTTATTTGTTATTCATTACAACTTGCATAAGTTATATATATATTATTTATTACCAGCTATAATACATATGAACTGTAACGGGTAAAGCTAACGCTTTCCTGGCAAAATATCCTTCAACCAAAAGAATTTCTTCCCAAAAGAAACTGCTGCTTCGTCAGTATGAAGCAATGGAAAAGAAATTAACGTAAACTCGTGGGGAATTAACATAATTAGAAGGCCATAGTTGAGTAAATAATAAAACGACTGAATGTCAACGATACCTGGTGAAATAAAAGACAAAAGATCTATATACCAAAAGTAGCGAGAGCCATAGAAATGCCGAAACCAGGCAGATGATCTACATCAAGGTTCATGTCTCGGCTAAGGCCAGAACGGTGGCCGGAAATAAAATCACGGAAAAAAGTCACAATTTCGGCAAGGAACAAAGTCACAGGAAAATAAGTCACATTAATTAATGGTGGCCGGTATTAAAATCACAGGGAAAAATTAGTAACCATTTTCAGAGCATTACCTGTATGATATTTGCAGTCATTGGTTTATGTTTTTAGGTAATCCCAAACGGGCTTTTAATAAACACGCCATAAAGGTGGATACATAACGAATTAAAACAAAAAATTAATCCCGAACGGGCTTGTACTAAACATACAGGGTTAAAACCCTTGGGGTCACTATCTTGAAGATTAATGTGCCTTTTTTCTGTAACATTATTACCTGGATTCGGCCAGGATATATCGATTCTCTCTCTCTCTCTCTCTCTCTCTCTCTCTCTCTCTCTCTCCGTCTCTCCTCTCTCGTCTTCTCTCTCTCTCTCTCTCTCTCTCTCTCTCTTTCATAAGATCATCTGAAACCTTACATGAAAAGGATTCTGCAGAATGTAAATACTGCTTCGACAACAAAGGGTGCCTAGGAAGCCATAAAGTCTCCTAGGGTCTTATCAATGGTGTCACGATAGTTAACTGATCTGAGATGAAACTACGTTTTTGTGTGAGAAGAAACTCCAGCTTTCGCCGGTTATTGTCACCTGCGTCATTGAAGACTTTACTAGGCCTATAACCGGCAATTCAAGCGTAACGATCACACAAGAGGAACACAAAACACTTAGCCAATTCTTTTATAAAGTATTTGTAAAGAGATTTTGTTTAAAAGAGTACTTTCTTTAAAAGGCATTGAAGAGAGGGAAAACACTGGATAAAGTTAAACAAAAAGTATATGCAAAGTGCGAATAAAACTACTCACCATGTGACGTGCATAGACCAACTGATTCCATGACAACTTGCGTCGTCACAGAACACTCGGTGAAAAAGGTGTCTGACCTCAACTCGCCCGCGAAGGTCTAGACTAGATTACTAAACTCTAGAGAGATCACGTGTGGGAGACAAAACATGGTTGAGACCTCGTCACCAACCTATGACGCTTGAAATGAACGGTTGCCAGTTATTTACTGTCTCGGCGACGAAGTCATGGGAGAGGATCTTATCTAATCGTCTGCCTCCCAAAATAATATGGCAGGAGATTTTGTCTCTTGTCGGCTACCGTTATCCCGCCACATTCTTTTATCTCTAAAAATGAGAGAGAGAAAATAAGAGTAAGGAAACAGATGCTGAAAAGACACTAACGTTAATTGTAATTAATCATTGTAAAAATGTAGAAACCTATTTGTATATCTATCTTATCAAGAATATACGACAGTAATAATGGTATTGCCAATAATATCGCACTGGCTAGAGTAACATCTTTATTTGTAATAAATTCAAAATATCTGTATAAGTTGAGCATCAACTCTCAATATCACTACAGTATATCTTCCATGCAACATAAAAAATAAAATGGAATCCACCATACTCTACCACAACCAAATCACGTGGGCGCTCCAAAGACAATTATGTGGCCAAGGGGAAATATTGGCTCGAATCATTACTACTCTGCAGTTCTTCACTTCAACGTTTTTATCGTACATTTGCCAAAAAGTCTTTCATCTTCTATAAAAGTGCTGAATAACACAATTCAAACCATACAATTTCCACGACAGCAAGATCTGGAACAAAATCCAGTTACGGTCTTGTGGGACGAAGGCGCTACTCAATATAAAGCAGATGATGGATCCTTACGAGACGAGCAGCAGTGATTAACCCCTAAAACTTTAGCACTAAAGGACATTATTTTATAATGAATTCAAGTTAACAGCCATCATTTTGATAAAAGCCCCTTTAGGTCAAAGATAGGTTGTATATTTTCTGAGGGAGATTACATTCATTTGGAGCCCATAACTGAAGCGAAACGAGGTTAAAATTCACCACCTGTGGATCAGACGAATGATGGGGAACTTTTAACAAATTCCAACAGTGCTACTTCAAAGAATGATATCTCTTATTCTCGGTAATTTGTCACCAAATTTGCAGCTTGTCCAAAGTCATTTTCAAAAATCACAGATAATCTAAACAGGCGAGATTGAAAACATCCTCAAGGGTTTTCCTATTATAATTTGCTTATAAGATACTTCATTAAAATCAGTTTGAGAAAGTCTGTACTCGTGTCCTTCCTGAATATATCTAGAAATACCCCCAAAATCTAACTATACTACCAACACAAACTATGGAACTCAAAATACTTTTCCAGCCTCCCTTTGGCCCCAGCTGGAACCCCTTTCATTCCTTGTACTGCTCCTTCATTCATATTCTCTTTCTTCCATCTGCCTTTCCACACTCCACTCTCTTAATGACGTCATCGTGCAGCTGCGAGGTTTACTTACCTCCTGTTACACGTATCAGGCCTACCTACTCTCAATTTCCTCTCCAGTGCTGAATGACCTCTAGGTCCCAGTGCTTGGCCTTTTGCCTAAGCTCGATATTCAATTCAATTCAAAATACTTTTCAGCATGTGATCAACCTCCTCCCTCAGTTAAAACTCAGTGATCAAAGTACCATATATGCAACGATCAGACACAATTATCAGGAGATTGTAAAGCTTGTCTTGTCCTAACTCCCACATATCGGGTACCACACTTCACTGAGTGTTCTGACCGAGGCGACTGACGGTCGGCCTCCCCAAAGTAACTACAACTTTTCTCTAATATCACCCTCTTTCCCAAAAATTACTATATCCAACGATAGACAGAAAATAACACGTGCATATCTCAACTTCATACGCTTGTACAGAGTTAAAATTAGTACAGTGTAAGTAATGAACCATAACAGAAAACAGACGAGTCACTTGGCTAAACATGTAGAAGCACCAGAGGAGGTGAAAGAGGAATAAGACGGTGGAAAGGGAATCGGTGGTGGAAATAAAAAATGAGTCTTTACCAGAAACACAGTATAGCAATTTAACTTTTCTCTAATCAGTTACCTGTCGCTGAGGATTACATCAGCAACATAAGAAGAATTTCTTGACTGTCGCAAAACTCCATAAGCATGGAGATCAGCTCCTTATAAATGAACGAGGCACGAGAGTCTATCGGAAATGGCTATAAAATTGTCTCTGCACTTTGTTCCTAACTTCGCCCGCTCTGAAATTCGCTTTTATCCTTCCGGTCTGGATGATGATAATGGCTATGCCATTAATGCATGGGGGCACTTTTCTGGCACATTGGTCAAGTCTTTTACACTTATTATCAACTAAATGAACAATACCCGACTAAAATATGAGAACAACATTATACGATAATCAGATGATAGTACTCCTCACTTTTGCCATGTCGTGCATGGTGGCAACCTAATTATCATAATGAAAGAACTAAAAAAGAAAAGGTTGGTGAAAATGGTGTGGAAGTAGAGAGAAGGAAAATCTTCAGTAGTGAGCTGATAAATGAGGTGACAGAACAAAAGGACTTAAGGTAAAATTGAACGGTGCAATACAGTGTATGCAAGGGGGTCCAAAGACTATTGATTAAAATTCTGAACACGTACGGAACTGTTGCAATGCTGTTTCGTTCAACAGAGAATAAATATGGTACCATCTTGTGTGCGCGTCTTTCTGCAGCTAAAACCATCGTCTACTCAATCCCCGTGCCATTTTTTTTAAGAGGTATGCACCTTATTTAACGTACATTAATGAAGCGACCTCATAAAATGGAAGTATGCAAACAAAGGTATCTCGAGCTAATGTTAAACTTACGAAAAGATTTTAAAACAACTTGAACTGACGGCTGGTGTTTGATTTTTTTCTTCTAAGGGTGCCTAGAGCATTCCATGCGAGGGTGCTTCAACCCAGCGAGCATCCCATTAGGCATGCAAGGAGTACTTTTGCCGGCGAGCAGCAGCGAAACAGTCAAGTAAATTTTAATAGTATTCCTGGTTGCTGTGATTAAACTGAAACGCAAACTTCAGCTTCAGTGTGTTGCATATCATTTTTTTAGCCTCTGATAAACCGCAATAATTCTAAAAAAAAAAAAAAAAAATCATCAGTCATTCCTGTGTGTATATTGGCTGAGGAACCGACATGGCAAGTGATATTCATCTTTGCTATCAGTGGTAGACACACAGACACATGCACACACACTGTTCTTCAGTCACGTGGCTTCGTAATGTGTATTCACAGATATATAAGCATGCAAATGAGCATTCATGTGAATTCACAAAGTAAGTGAACATAATGATAATTACATCATATGTAAGCACGGAGAGAGAGCGAGAGAGAGGGGCGGGGGGGGGGGGGGGGGGGGGGGCGAAATTCTGAATAGTCAAAGGGCCAAAAAGAATATATGTAGCACTTACATGTTTTTAGCAATTCTATTGTCGATTTAGTAACACAACGAGAAATTTAGCGATTCTCATCTAGTCAGCCCTAGAATAGAAAAATTCTCGTCAGCGACCTTGCTTCGAACTTAGTAGAGTAGAAACCGGACGAGGGCTGTAGGGAGGCAAGGGCAGGTAGTACAAAAGGTATTGAATTCTCGAGCGAGGGGGAAAGTTCGGAGTCTCATTTGTCAGGGACGCTGGCTGCCTGGTTGACGGTCATCCTAGGAACTGGCATCTCTCTCTCTCCTCCCGCTGTTACGTAACGATGCCGTCTGCACGTGGGGTTCTCGTTACATAACGCAAACGGTTGAGCGCGGGATTATGCGATACCACCGAAAGAGATTTCTGAGCATTTCTCCGTTGTCTTGATTTATGTACGCGAGTGCGCCCGTATTAACTTCTTGTAGATTTCTATTTTCAGACTTATGTTTTCCATTTGACTAATCCGATACATAATTAAACTTCACAATAAATTTCCTTCCACACATCGTTTCTATCCCGTCAATAGATAAATAACATGTTCCAGAGTAGCTGCTAATTATAGAGTATAAAACAGGCAACGGAATATGTCTTCTTCATCCGAAGATGTCCTCAGAATTACAAAACTATCTTCATCTTTTTCTCTATCTACATAACAATTTTGACTTGCTCCAAAATCTACCAAAAACAGTAAGGATTACTGCAGTATTACGTTTGCATTGCATTTCCTCCAATCATGGATAGGCAAAAAAATATGGACAGTTTTTTTTACAAAATATGATGAGATATGGCAAAACAATCTTTTATCATTCGGTGCAAATTTTCAAAGAACCGGAATCCGCCAACGGAAACACACTGTAAATACAGTGTAGGATATTCGTTTTCTAATCACACTCTTCGATTGTAACGCGAACCCTCATAAATTAATGCACGATCATCGTGCAAACTTAGTTGTGCAGGCACGAGGGAAAGCAAAATTTCTGCGCATGCCCGAGAAGGAAACACGCACGAAAAGGTCACGTGATCACATGAGACATCACGAGTTGCTTGGCAAGACGCTCCCGCTTCTACGACAGGTATCGAAGACCAGAATGATCGTTGGTAAAGATGGAACAGCGGTGTTAAAAGAGTCGCCTTAAAGCCTACGATATAGTAGCCTAATCAAAGTTCATATCATACGGAGCCGACGCTTTGTTAAGGTATCGTTCAGAGGCGGATCTAGAAATCTTTCATTGGGAGAACACACTTAGGATTATCATATATACATATAACATTTACACACATGCGGTACACATTATATCAATATTGATATAGGTATGCCACACATATGCTATATACACAGTAGTAGTTTTGTACAGTTGTTGTTGAAATAATGATTAAGAAAATGTTGCTAGTAATAATGATTCATTGAAAGAAAACAGTGTTCTATTTCATATCGAAGGGGGAGGCAACGTGACCAGGTCGCCCCTCCCCCCCTGTAAATTAATCACTGGTATCGTTCATTAAACACAAGTGAAATAAAAACTTGAATTTCAAGTCCACGAAATTTAGCAAATTGTGAAGAATATCTTCCCATAGAGTACTATTCAGCCCAGTAGACAAACGCAGAGTATCGAATTTAATACAATTCTAGCCCCACGGAAATCGGGGTGAAACATTACGCACTTTTAGAGTATTAACAAGCGAGCGCGCACACATACATGTACTTACGCAAACGCACCTATGTATACACACACACACACACACACACATATATATACGTATATATATATATATATATATATATATATATATATATATATATATATATATATATATATATATATATATATATATATATATATATATATATATATATATATTGCGACGAAGTGCCAAGTATCTGGTTACCACACTTACCAATCATAAAATAGTTACCTCACAACAGCCAGACAACTGAATTTTCGTCACAGATAAAATACGACTAAATATTCTAAAGGCAACAGTGATCCCTTAAAAACTTATCAATGTTGCAGAAATTCAGAATAAGTTCTTTAAAACAGGTGCAAGGTAATTTTATATGTAATTAAATTAATTAAAGGGCATCTCTCCATCAGCAACTTTAAAAAGTCTAAGTATTTCCCTGGTTATCACTTCAATTAAATTGAAGGAAAACAGGTCAATCACCACTATATTTCTACCTAAACAAAATTTATATACTGGTGAAAAGAAAAAAAACACTCATGAAAATTTTAAATGAAAAAGTGTATTATCAAATTTAAAATTTATAAGTGGACTTCACAATCTCAGGGAAATTGTTGTTACTTGAGAAGAACACAAAGTTTTATTAATTCTTGAATTAATTATTAAGTTAAATTAAGTCAAAATTAATTTATCACAAAAATCAAGAAATTTAATTAATCAAAAAAATCATAGAAGAAAATTTGAAATTACTAAGCAACAATTAAAATTGGAAAATTAATCCACAAGTGTTACACAATAATAAAATTTGAAATCTAAGTAAATGCAAAGTAATTCACACGAGTTAAACTCAATTTAATAGGCAATGATTAATTAACGAAAACAATTAAGTTGATTGAACAAGTTGTGTAAGCAAAACAAAACACGCAATGCATAAAGATATCAAATTCACTACCAAAATGTGAAAAATAAGAAATGGTAAAACAGAATAAAAAAAAATAATTTCAAAAGAATTAAACACAGAATGTAAAAATATGTCTAAGTTGCAACTTAAAACTTGTAATAACACATTACCTTGGTACCAATTATGTTTCTGCTGCAGCTAGCTCCAAAAATCACCATAGTACTCACAAAGGCACCATTATACGCTTAGATTCCACAATAAGCACTGAGCAATATCAAATAACTAAGAAATACCAAATCTAAAATTTATGAGTGACCGACCACTAAGTAAAAAATCTTTACGTTAATGTGAAACCAAATTCTCTCATACGGGGAGAGAGACAGTCTCAGAATGACATAATTGCTCTCTCTTCGATGGAAACTGGTCAAGAAATCTTGGCCCTAAATGGTTGGGCGAACGATTTTTGGAACGAGGGACAGCTAATATCGTAAAAATTCTCTTTCCAAACAATAAATAGAAAGAAAGTGGGATTACAACTATAAATAATACTTATTATTACACGATTTAAGACAATAAAAGTCTTTTAAAATGAATGATTGATTATAGAATTTTCTCGAATAAAATTAAGTTTCGTCATTTCCTTGAGTGACGTCACAAATCTTTCTGGTTACATCAGGTAGAACTTTTTCTTTCTCGAGTCCCAATATTCCAGATAAATTGTCATGGAATTTTGGGGGATTTTTGTCTTCACTAAACATTTTATTGAAATATATTTTCTTGGTTTTCATAGTCAAGTCATTGTTCGGGTTCTGGCTGTTTTATACAGTGACCAAATTTCATTACTTCTTGCTCCTTTCGATTTTTTTCCATAGATCTTCCATTTTCTTTTCTTTTTCTTAGCCTCACGTATGTCACTGTTAAACCATTTGGGACTTTTCTTTAACTATTAATTACCTTGTTACTTCTAGACATTTATCATCGTAACTTGGTGCTAATATACTTTTGCTATAGACTGTAATATAACTTACACACACCTGGTCCCCTGTCAAGGTATTCCTCAAATTACACCTGCACTCCTAGCTTGTTTCTCAACAATAAATTCGTCAGCTATAAAGTTAGTTTTCTTTCTGTAAGTGATAGTTTTTTTAGTGCATAGTCTTATCATATATATTTATACTAAATGTAACTCGTTTATGAATTAGAGATATCACGCAAATAAAGATAACTTTTTAATGGCCGGAGTACCAATTAACAAACAACCACCTTCGGTGGGGGAAGCACAACACAAAACTCTAACCAAGAATTAGAGGCTCAAATGAACTAATGAAACAACGAACAGTAGTTAATAAACAAATGTTTACGTTAAAGGAGCCACGAGATAAAAACTTAAGTAACTGATATTACAATACACACACACATATACATATATATATATATATATATATAATATATAATTATATATATATATATATATGTATATATATATATGATATATATTATAGTATATATAGATATATATATATATATATATTGGTGTGTGTGTGTGTGTGTTGTGTTGGGCTTCCCCCACCGAAGGTGGTTGTTTGTTAATTGGTACTCCGGCCATTAAAAAGTTATCTTTATTTGCGTGATATCTCTAATTCATAAACGAGTTACATTTAGTATAAATATATAGATAAGACTATGCACTAAAAAAACTATCACTTACAGAAAGAAAACTAACTTTATCTATATATATATTATATATATATATATATATATATATATATATATATAATG
This sequence comes from Macrobrachium nipponense, assembly GCF_015104395.2. Taxonomy (NCBI): domain Eukaryota; kingdom Metazoa; phylum Arthropoda; class Malacostraca; order Decapoda; family Palaemonidae; genus Macrobrachium; species Macrobrachium nipponense. The sequence goes on along the minus strand of NC_087200.1, from coordinate 110,030,089 downwards.
GACAGGGAGCATGAACAGGAACAAACAATGCGAAGTACTATTACGATTTATTCCAACCGACGCGTTCCTCAGGGTCTGTATAATGAATAATGACTAATATAAATTAAATTCAATTAGAAATTGTCTAAAAATCCTTTACAAACTAGTTAAAATGAAAACCGAAACTTTACACATAGGGAAAAATACACTAACAATTGACAAAACAACACGAGAAATTAAAAGCACTTATCTTAACTAAAAGTTCAGATAGAAAGTTAAAAAATTAAATAAATAAATTAGCAAAATACAAAGTTAAAAGATATTTGAGGAGCCCTGGGGGTCGACCTACCATGACTAGAGATAAACAAAAACTATTAGAATGTACACAAAAACAATAGGCTTGAGAAAGATACAAGGGGGCGGAGGGGGACTGATTGTTCAACTGCGGAACAAGTTGTTTAATGAAAAGACTCGAGGTTTGGACGTTTGACCCACAATAATAAAATCATCATATTTAATGGAAACTTTACGTTTCTTACTATGTTCACGTATATACACTGGACTGTTCGGGACTTGATAGTGAACATCCAGTACGGAAACTAACTCCCTTGTGGCAGTCTATGCGAACCCTCATCATCATCATCTGAGAAGAACCCACGTAAGTTCCCAGACTACATCTGGGCCAAGCATATTTGTGCACTATACCAGAGGACCTGAGGGGTCATAAACGATCATGGGGCCAATTGTGAGTGGATTAACAGGAATAAGTTTTACCTTTAATGCGCCAAAGTATTTTTGTACGATATTTGTAAATTCGGCCCTAAAGGAATCGTCGTTCAAATACGGGAATCGGGCATAAAATGGAAGCTTTGGAACATTTATTTCTTTGGTGTTAGTGTAAAACTCTTTATTAAGAACCTTGTAAATAATCCTGTTGACGAGCTTGGTGGGAAAGCAGTTATCGGTCAAATATGTTATAAGAAAGGTAATTTCTTTATGAAAGACATGCCACTAAGACGTAAGGGGAGACGGCTCTATATTATATAAGAGTAAGACTGGAGTTAAATTTAAAATTATTAAAACAAAAGCTATGAAAATTGGTTCTCAAACCTGTAGAATGTCATTTTCCTAAAAACTGTAGTATTAAACTGACTGTTTTCACGAAAGACTTCTACATCTGAAAATGAAAGTCGGTCCTTCACTTCCCTTTCAAGAGTAAACTTAATATTTGGATGATACGAATGAACGAATTCAAAAAATGAATCGCAATCAAAGTTACGCCTGAAAAGGTTGAAGGTGTCGTCAACGGTCTTTTATAAAATAAAGGGCAGAAGGAAAGAGGTCATTCATCTAAAAAGCGCTCTTCCAGCGAGCACATAAAGATCTTGCACCTGACTTACTTTCATGATATGCTACATGAAAGGCATTGACATCAAATTTCTATTACTTAAGTCCACGATAAATCAGTATGAAGGAATCTGCAGCTTCTTGGGGAACTTCAACCTTCAACAACTTGTACAGTTTTAGTCATTCGAGGCTCTTGGCTCTGCTCCACTCGGGTCTTACTTCTCAATGGAAAAGTTCCCAAAAATACGAAACAACTTATTATTGTAGATTTAAATACGGGCTTCTGTAAGTCTTTTACGGTCGTAAAGAGTGAGAGAAAAAATGTTGAAGCACATTTATATGAAATGTTGCAGGCAATCAGTGAATTCTCCGAATCTAAACTGGAAGTTGAAAAGCGTCTGCCTACTTTAATGCGACCTAAGTTCCGCTTTTTAGGCGGGACAGTCAACATCTGTCCCGCTTTGTTTCTTTACTTTTGTGATTTTTTTTTCCGCTTTTTTCAGGTTTGTCCTGCTTTTTTGTGCTTCAAATCATAACTTTCCCCATTTTAATGGAAGAGTACTGGTATTTTATTTAATTTTGCCATTTCACTAGCTGGTAACTTCTATCGTCTTCTCCGATTGCTACGATACCCAATGTAGTGTATAAAGTGCGGCCCTTTAGAAAAATGTTTCGGATTGATTCTTGGATTCTCTTTATATGTATTATATATATATATTATATATATATATATATTATATATATTATATATATATGAAATATCCCGTTTTTACAGAAAAAAATCATCTGGTCACATTAGCCTACTTGCTTTAATAAAAGGCTGGTTTTGCCAATACTTACTTTAATTTCGTAAAGGAAAGCATACGCATTATGAATTGAAGCATTCTCGGATAAGTCTAATAACGAAATGCCAAAACTTATGCCCTAGCGCCTCAGTGGCGTGGTTGGTATGGTGTTTGCTTCCCACCTCGGTGGTCGCGGGTTCGATTCTCGGCCGTTCCATTGAGGAGTGAGAGATGTGTATTTCTGGTGATAGAAGTTCACTCTCGACGTGGTTCGGAAGTCACGTAAAGCCATTGGTCCCGTTGCTGAATAACCACTGGTTCCATGCAACGTAAAAACACCATACAAACAAACAAAACTTATGCTATGGAATGAAAGAAGTTTTTGTTTAATTCTTAGGTGATCTCTATCATGCAGGTAGAGTTCCTTCTTTCCTTGAGGTGATCTTCGTGTCTCCGGTTTAGCATTTCGACTAATCGATCAGGCAGTCTCCAGTTGCTTTTGCACAGACAAGCACAAGTGGTAACTTTGTGAGATTGAATATTAATAGTTGGTATCGAGCACAATTCTGTTTATCATTACAGTCGCGTGACTTCCAATATGTTATTTATCTAAAAGAGAATATTTAATTGAGTTTGCGTCCAATCTAAGGATGACATGATGTGTGGGACTCCAAGAGCTCATGGAAATACTTTAATGTTGGACTGAGCCTGGAGGAAGTTTTTGCAACACGTTGAGGCAATGTGCGTTGGAACATGATTTTATGACACAAATTGAGAGAGAGAGAGAGAGAGAGAGAGAGAGAGAGAGAGAGAGAGAGAGAGAGAGAGAGAGAGAGAGAAAGAGAGTTACCTGTTAAAACTAAACTGAAGTAATTAATAAAACTCATTATCAAATTTATAATCCGAGATCACTTCAATTTATGATGCGTATGCTTCCCATTACAAAATAAAAGTATAAAAATAAGTATTGAGAAAAACAACCTATTGCTATGACGAGTAAGCAGACGCTTTTGAATTTCCAATCTGGATTCGGAGAATTCATTCATTTCCTGCAACATTCCATAGAAATATGCTTCACAATAATCTCTCTCTCTCTCTCTCTCTCTCTCTTTACGATCGTAGAAAGCTTACGAAAGGCCGTGTTTGAATCTAAAATAATTAGTAGTATATGCATATATATATATATATATATATATATATATATATATTATATATATATATGTGTGTGTGTGTGTGTGTGTGTGTGTGTGTGTGTGTGTGTGTATTCGTTTAAATACAAGGACCAATACGAATGAACCTATACCGAGTTCAACTCACCAAAATGCAAAGCGGTCGATGAAACAGGCAGGAGTGGACCTGTGGTACGAGAGAGAGAGAGAGAGAGAGAGAGCCACATGCCTGCGCAGCATAGGCGACATGAGGCAGGGAAGGGGAGGAGGGTTTATGCAGCTGAAGGTGAGGGGGAGAGGGTTTGCCAACAAAGGACCTACCCCAACATACCTTCTGAAATCGTTCACACGGGGACCTGGAATGAGTACAGTGAATGCTCAACTGCTCATCTTCCAGAAGTCACGCTATCAGATTTTGGTGCTTCCAAATTAATGAGATGGAAAATTTATTAGTTGTATGTACTACACAAACACGCACACACATTATATACGCTATAACTGATCAAGATACCAAAATTAGATGCCCAAAGTATTACTGCCAACGAATGGTGATAGCATAGGACTAGCTGGACTCACTCTGATAATTGGTCTAAAGCATTTAAACATGTAATTCCCACATTGTTCAGTCATCTTCCATTTGTTGTTACGAGGTCTGAAGATATGGCAACTTAACGAGTGTTATGAAAGTGTGGATTTGACAAACAACATAAGAGAATCGAATGATTCTTTAAATGTCACTGAATGCGCGTGCATACGATGAAATAATGCACAGGGTCCGGCCCAGCCCACGGGCCGCCTCCGGAGGAGCAGGACCAGATGAGAAACCAGTAAAAATTCGCGAGATTCGTTGCCGAAATCTGGTTTAGCTGGCAGCTTTAACAGCCAGTCACGAAGCTACCTCGTGGTCAATCGTCCGCATTGTTCGGTCAAAACAGGTCAGTTTCTGCGAATACATTTTTACCAGTTTCTCTATGAGCAAGAGCCTTAGTTGTCATAAAACCCGTTTAATTTGCACAACAATAGGGATAAAGTCAGCCTCACTCCGAACTCCTGCTTCACTTTAAGCAGTTGTAAGTAAGTACGTAAGAGCAGGCATTGCCTCACACATCACCAGTAAACTTGCAAAGCTTAAGTAACCTTCATAAACCTGTAAATCTGATTCACCTTAAGAAATTCGAAGCTTCCTGTTTACATTGGTCCAAAACTTCATTACAGCAAATTAATTTAATTCATACTTGACTCATAGGCTACCCACCACTTACCAAGTCCATGTCATTCGTTTTGATTGCCTTTTGGGTCAGCAATTCCCATCCTGTTGTTCGCAAGCACCGCTATACTCTCCCTGTGGTTAAAATCTGAAGAAGATGTGCTCGCTAGGTATCAGAACTGCTAATCCTAAATGTATAATCAGACGCTGATATCTTTGTTACTTTTTTTTCAGTTATTTTTCTTATATTACAGCTGAGAAGTGTAGGTAAACTTCATATCCGATGTAAGGTACATTATATGTAACACTGATGAATTTTCTTGGGCAGTCTTCACATACACGGGATCATCCGACTCTGGATGATTGACCTCTAAAGCTGATCTAACATCGTTCTGACAACAAAAATCCTTATTTCGATTTTTCTAAAAGTATGCATGTCGATTACTTAATTTTAGTAAATTTGTGAGATACAGTGCTAAAGTGCAATACAAAAAATGGTGTGAACCTATCATTCTCGTCCTTGTTATGAATTCTTAACCAGAGAGAGAGAGAGAGAGAGAGAGAGAGAGAGAGAGAGAGAGAGAGAGAGAGAGAGAGAGAGAGAACGTCGTCTTCAATTCGTTATAGGTATCATTTGTTTTATAAGGATACACTTAAAACGACTGGATACTACCTCGGGTTATTACAGAATGAAATCCAGACGATAAAGTATCGATCCTGCTAAGTGTATCATGATTTCTAATACATTTGAATAAAAGTCAATGTTAGTTTAAGAACTGGATATTATGTATTTCAGTGTTTAAAACAAAATGAAAGTTGTTTGTAGTTTGTTCTTTATTCAAAACCTTTAAATGAGAAAGTAGCACAGCGTACTAATTCTTCTGCTTCACTGAGATAACAGTTGTTTGATGTTTGTGTAACAATTAAATTATCACTTCGTTACAACGGGCAATTTTTACTTATGTAAGTGCCACCAGGACATACAAAATAGTTCGATATATACCTGAATTCGTAATAAAAAATTCGGTACATACCTAGAGTTTTAAGTTCATTTATTTGAATTGGGACCGGGGAATTCACTTTCATTTATAATAAGCATGTACGTTTATAAACGAACTTGACTGCATATTATGTCATTTGTATTAAAAATTTCCTATAAATTAACATGCTCGGAGTCGCATGGGATCGCGGATATATCTGTTAATGTCCAACATCAGTTATTTTGTGCAATTTATTTTACTTTTCATTATTTCCCATAAAATGATCACTTACTTGTTTATTATTCAGTATTAAAAACAAATTTAATGTAATTCACATTTCTCTCATGAGTGTCTCGTTTACCCCATCAAATTCATTATATATGTATTTATATAAAAAATCAAAATCTTAAAACAGCAATAATAATAATAATAATAATAATAATAATAATAATAATAATAATAATAATAATAATAATGATGATGATGATGATGGGATTAATGAAGTTGGTAAATGTTAAATAACCACCTGATAAATATCCGAGTTCACCGTGTCAATTGTGAACCTTCCGAGGACGCGATCTAAAGTTTTTGTGGAACCGGAAATATGTCTCGCACATTGAATCGCTTTACAATTTCCAAAACGACGGAGGCATCTTGATCAAGATCAAGAGGCACTCGCCGCGCCAGCAGGCACACATGACTTGATGTTCGCTTATCCAAGCTCGCTGTTTAGAACTGAATTGAACTGAATATAGAGTTCAGGCCAAGTGTCAAGCACTGGGACCTATGAGGTCATTCAGCGGCAGCGTTGAAACTGAAATAGACAGTCAAAGGTTTGAAAAGTGTAACAGGAGGGAAACCTCGCTGTTGCGCTGTGAAACAATTGTTAGAGAGGGTGGAAAAGTAAGATGTAGAAAGAGAATATGAAAGGAGGTACAGTAAAAGAAATGAAAGGGGTTGCATCTCGCTGTTCAGAAGACTGGTATTCACTCTAACGGCTTTTGAGATTCTTTATGGAGTTGCAGTTGGAATATAATATTCACTCCGATGACCAAGCACTGTGGCTTTAAGTAAAAATTTACCACATTTTTGCGTATTTACAGATCAGAAACAAAATCATTATAACTTCGGCTTCTCAGATCCTATAAGAATTTGTTACTTTTCAGCTTCTTTAGTGAAAAGGAATATTTTACGAGACTACTTCTCTGGAAGTGATGCTTTTTACTGACGCACTCTTACATTACAGAACTTGAAATTGCTAGGACCTTTAAGGTCACTCAGCGCTGAAACGGAAATTGAGAGTTAAGGTTTTACAGGTGCAATAGGAAGAAAACCTTGCAGTTGCACTGTGAAACTATTGTTAGGAGAGGGTGGAAAGTAAGATGGAAGAAAGAGAAAATGAATGGAGGTATAGTAAAAATGATGCAATGGGTTGCAATTGGGGACCGAAGGGCGCTGCAAAAAAACATAAGTAATACTTACAGCTTACTGCATAAGGTACACTGATGGCACTACCTGCTACGGTGGAGATTCTTTTATGGCAATGTAGCGAAGGCGCGAGTAGGAGGCTGCATCTACAAACTTACTGATCTATTCAAGACAACAAACAGACAGGTCAAGACCTCCTGAGAGCGGAAACGTAGCACCTGACACAAGGCAAAGAAAATAGAGATTACTATAAATTCAACAGTGTTTGAGTGAGTATGGAAAATGGTGCATAATTCTAAATACAAGTTATTGATAGGGTTCTGATAAATACAGCTGGAAAGCTGACATTGTATTGCTTCTAGTAGGAATGATACATTTGACGTGACATTAAAAGAGAGTATGCTGTCGGCTGTGTTTCTTATACTATGGCAACGTACCAAGTCAATATTAGATTCCTTTATAGAGGTTAGGCCTCAGTCTGTTATAAATGAATGCTGTGGCTACAGTTATGGCAGCCGTAACTGTAGCCACAGCCCAATGCTAGGTTTACGACAGTTTTTATGGGCATGCACGTGTACTTTCTCGGACCGATACGCGGGAAGCAATTCAAACCATGGGACTGCTCGACCAATCACAGCCCAGAAAAAGTGACGTAGATGACGTCATCTCCCTTTCTGCCAATCATCGGAGAAAGACGAATGATGTTGAAAATGTTTCGTGTATTTCGCAAAACCCAATTAGTCGTATTCACCCCTTTGGCTGTAGTCAAGACTATCAATATCAATTGTAATTTTTTTCCAAACTAAATACGAACCGCCTCTGCGTGGGTGAGTTAGAAAAACATAAATCGAATACGTAATAGAAGAAGGAATTTTCATTTGGCTGTGGATATGGCTGATAGCCTGGGCATAATATTAACGATTGCTCTGGTAGGTGACATGGCTAGAACCTATCGTTAACAGCTAACCTGATCAGTGCTTTGCTTCTACAATAGTACACTTCCTCACCATCTTCACACAAGAAAAAAAATGGTGATGTTTGTCCAACGAAGTTTTGGACTATGTTTATTTGATTGGCAGAATGTACAAAATGAATTGCAAAAAGGTGTACTATTACTTAAAGATTTGAGTTTCCTCTCAATATAACTCAATTTTATTTGGTACTGCAAATTAAAATGACATGTCTTCCATGGCCTAGCTTTGGAGGTACAATCCCAACAAAACCACGATTTCTTTTTGGGTGCCGACTTCATAGAAAGACAGCATAGGAGATACCATTCTAAACAGGCGTCACACACAATGGATTCTGCGTTGACAGGCTTGGAAACTGTTTGCAAGCCATGTTTCCTGGCCAGACCTCAGTTGTCGTCAGGATGCCTGTTGGTAGCCTGTGGATTTCACATGGCTGTTTTAATGCACTCGAGGGGGAGGGATAAGAGAAAGAAAAACAGATGGGTGAGGAAGTTTTTAGAATATGGGTATTATGTACACATAGGTGCATGTGTACAATAAATATATAAATATGCACATCTACATATGTAAATATGTACATGTTCATAAGTATATATGATTGTACATATGCATATGCACATACGGTGGGTATATGTAAATTTACATAGAGTATATACAAATACAAGTACGTATGTATGTGTATATATGTATGTATATATATTTATATATACACAAATATATCACGTATCAATATATATGTACATATATATACATGTATACATATATTTACACACATATATAGGTTTATGTATATATGAATATATAATATATATATATATATATATATATCTATATATATATGTATATATATATATACTCATTATTATAAGTGTATATATACAGAAACACTAATTGTTTTCCATCCTGAATGGGAAACAAATATACGGTAGAAATGTTTGCAAACAGTTTGTAAACTTTGTTTCCAAACATTGTTTCCTAATGTGGACAGGCCTTTCGAAGTGCCAATGGTCTGAAATTGCAATGCCTTCATTTCTCAGAATTCACAATATATATATATTATATATATTAATATATATATAATACTAATTATACATATATACTTACATATATAAATTATACAAATACACACACACATATATATATATATATATATATATATATATATATATATATATATGCATATGTAGTATATGTGGTGTGTTTTTGTAAGGTAGAGTGTTCGAGTTATATGATCGCTTACTTGCTTCTTCTTCTTGATAATTAGTTCTGCAGTCTGGTTCTATGTTTAACTTTATGCTTCTTCTTAATGTTAGTTCTGGATTAGTAATCTTGATCGGCTTAATCTCTCAGGAGAAGTTTGAATGAGACAAACGGCAGAGTTTCTTTCTTTACTGTGCAAAGAATTAGAGTTACAACTACAAAGCTTTTAAATCTCTTTTTAGACCCTGGCAATATTTCTACTTCCTTTCTGAACGAACGGCTGCTGGTCCTCTCTGGCTTCTTCTGTCGTTCTGAAATTCAGCCACCCTCGGGTCGAATTCGGCACCACCTCCTTACGCGGTGTAGGATCTGGTTCTCCGCCCAACTGGATTCTTGATTCGTGGAGCGGACTTTCCTTATCCTGTCCCCATCCCATTTCAGGTGGGGTTAACATGTTAATTCCTCCTTCTCCAGGCGGAGTCAATAATTTTACATGGTAATACCTCCTCCTGGAGGTGGAGCTGCATTCTTTATAGAAGCTGAGTAAGTCTGGTGCGAGATCACAGGTTAAAGATTTTATGACGATCTTCAAGATTTTAATTGCAATGGTTTAACTTCCTGTGACTAAGATTTTGTTGATCAAATTCTGACTCAAACACCAGAGCTCAAGCAGCGGCGTAACTAGGGGGCACCTGGGGGCCACAGCTGAATATCGGGGGCACTGGGCATGCACAAATTATAATACTCATTTTATTTTTTAAATCATGCGGAAAGATAGTAAGGTTGTTTTAAAATATTTAAGCCTACTAATTTGTGAATCACATTTTTATATAACAAACTTGCTGAAATATTTTTTCAGTACAAATTATGAACCTCTGACCACACTTGTAAATCCAAATTAGATATTATAAGTACTGGTTTGGCAATGAAATAAAACCACTTGGTATGTAAACAAAATATATTTAAGATATGTTTAAACAGTGAGATCCAAAGAAATTAAGACATTTGATTGCTACAATTAACGACTTTAGTTGAAGTATATAATAAGATTCCATTACAATTGGTTACTTGATTATTGAACCTAATCATTTAATTAATAGTATTAATAACAGAATGATGCAGATGTATTAATTTAGTATATCTGCATCATTCTGTTATTATGTTTCCTAACAAAAATATCAACAAACCTTTCCATATCGATATTCTTTGCCCTGTCGTGGTGGATTCCAATTACCGATACACCAGACAATTTATGATCACATAGAATTTCTGAGGTAGTTCTTTATGTGTCTTAGTGAAGAGAAGCTTCGCTCACAAGATGCAGATGTTGGTGGTAATGCAAGAGCAATGATTAACATTTTGTACAAACCTGGCAATGCAGCTTTACTTTAAAAGGAACAAAAAAAGTTGTCAAATCCACAATGTTGGCAATTTTAACCCCATCAGCTTGTTTACGTTTTACTAATCGTTTTGCTTGTCGCAGCTCAACATATAAGAATTCAAGATCAACATTATACTTAGCTGCCATTGTCTCCAACTGGTCTTGCTGTAAAAATTTAGGGGGTGGAAGGATCAAGAGATGATATTGAATGGAAAAGGGATTTGTTGGCATCTTCAAATCTTGACACAATTTTAGTTAGTAGCCTGTCCATCACTGGATAATAGTGTGCGTTTTTGTATCCTTCTCGTTCCACATGTTTACACTTCTCTATGTCCAGTTATTTCCAAGACAACAGCATCCTTCAGATGCCTCGGTAATTTATGCATTCTTTGCTTGGCAGGTGAAACCTCAATATTGTGTGTCTGGAACATCGTAACTGCCTTCTCCCAAATGCTATGCCAAGCTTTTACTGAGCGCTCATTCTTTAATTCCTGCTGGATAGCATCAATCATTTGGGCAGCTGCTGACAGATCTAAAGACGGTGACTGATGCATATCTGACACAAGCTCCGTTTTGTGTAAAATGTGGGTGAACATCACTAAGCATAATATATATGCAAAATTAATGTTCATTAATAAACTT
>NC_087200.1:110014089-110018500 GCF_015104395.2 Macrobrachium nipponense | reverse complement strand
CTTGTATGATATGAGTGTCTGTTATCAATTTATCGTTTTTCTCATTGGGCGTATGTCAGGGCCTGCTGCAACTGTACTTCCAGATTCTATGCGTTGTTTAAACTCTTTCCATGCACAGAAAGCTGCCATATGATAATCACTACGCTGGTGTTGAGCAAACCCAGCCTCTTTTTCATTTGCTTTTTTCCATTGACGGTATCCAGTAGTTGTAATTGCAATTTCAGATGGAGGTTTATTAGGGGGAGGGAACATCCTGCAGCAGAAGCAATAAGCAGCATCTTGACTAACAGAATATTCAAGCCATTTGTGTGAATCATACCACGCTGACCTAAAGGCACGTTGCTTTTTACCAAACCTTGTTGAAGGGAAAATGACCTGTGGTGGTTGAGTTCGACTCTGTTCTTCCTTTGCTTATGTCGTCAGGTCCTAAAACTGAATGTTTTTGTTCAGAAGCTTTGGAATATATGATGTTCCTGGTGTCACTGATGCTGTAATACCTATGCTTCCCCTGTCACTGTCAACTGAATCAGTTTCACTAGCAGATTCAGCAGAATCTAGCCATATGTCTTTTTCATAGTCTACAGTGCTTCGTGTGTCATCAGTGGTTTGACGTTTCCTACTTGAAAGAGAAGGTTCATTCGGATCATCGGCAGTTGACTGCCTTTTGAAGAAACATTTTATGTTTGCTTGCATGATATAAAACTGATGTTCGGGAAGGTGACTTGGACTAAGACAATATCTAGAAAATAGAGAAAATGCATGATAGAAGTTGCTTTATTGCATCAGAATAGTGATTAAATATAATCTTAACCATACTTGTTGCAAATAGAAATGATTGCATTCTAGCTATGTCACTGGATCATTTGTAAAATCAGTTAAGATGCGATAGCATAAAATAAAAGAATACATTTTATATATATATATATATATATATATATATATATATATATATATATATATATATATATAAGTCATATCACATTTCCGTGATTCATATACATATATCGAGCTACAATGTCCTTTAATATCTAATTCGCTCTACCTCAGAATTAATATATTTTCATATATGCTTAACCGAAGGGGAATTTTTTCCTCGATAATAGACTTGCCTGGAACAGGGCGCAAACCCATGGATCCTTTCAAATCCAGGAATGTCATGAAGCTTTTTACCTACTACACCACAGCGAGAGGTGGTGTAGTAGGTAAAAGCTTCACTGACGTTCCTGGATTTGAAAGGATCCATGGGTTCCGCGCCCTGTTCCAGGCAAGTCTATTATCGAGAAAAAATTCCCCTTCGGTTAAGCATCTATGAAAATATATTAATTCCGAGGTAGAGCAAATTAGATATTAAAGGACATTGTAGCTCGATATATGTATTGTAATATATAGATTATATTTATATATTATATATATATATATTAAATATGAACATAAAAACCTAAATAAATAACTACTTATTTGCTGCTGCTCTGAATAATAATCCAATAACAATACCATTTTAGGACACGTAGGCTATCTATTTTCTATCTAATCTATTGTATGTTAATGTATGTATGTATATATATATATCCTATAATATATTATAATATAATTAATATTATATATATAATATAATAATACTATATACTATGAACATAAACTAATTACAACTACACTATTTGCTTGCTGCTCTGGAAATAATATCCAGTAACAACATTTAGGTCACGTAGGCTATCTATGGTATCTATCTATCTATGTTTTATGTATGTAATGTAATGTATGTTATATATAATATTATATATATTATATATTTATATATATATTCTAATATATAATATATATATATATTATGAACATAAACATAATACAAACTACTATTGGCCTAGGCTGCTCTGAATAATATCTGAATAACAAACATTTAGGACACGTGAGGCTATCTTTCTATGCTATCTATTTATATAATGTATTATGTATGTTATAATAATATAACATCTATCCTATATATATATATATATATATAGTATATTATATAATATATATATATATATATATATATAGATATAATATATATATATATATATATAATATATTTTTTTTTTTTTTTTTTTTTACGAATGAGCCTGGCCTTGAAAGAACTACGATACGTAAACAGGAGAAGTTAAGGGAGAACAAGGTGAATTTACTTGAACTTACCGTAAAACGGATTTATAGTGATAATTTACTCTAGAGGAACAGGTCGCCAGAAACTCAGCTAAATACTTTACAGCTATTTATTTACAAGAGGCTCGTACTGGCCTGGAGAAAAGTAAATGCTACTGGCCCCCACGTGGACCCATATAATCTCTCACAAATGGATAATAGCTGGCTCAAAATGGAATTCATAAAAGCTGGTTTCATAATTGTGGGTAATGCAACACTTGCGGGCAGATAGACTGGCACGTGATCTAAGGGTGGAAAATCCTGGAAAAGATTAGACAAGATAAAAGAAAAACGAAAAAAGGATTTATTGCCCAATTTCAATTAGTTAGTTCTCTAACACTGGGGGAAAATGAACTTTAATGTTTCACTGAGGTATGCAATGACTTCATTTGTCTGGGACGATCACACAAGGGAAACATGCGGCCATGAGTCAGTGAGAGGAAACAAAGGGATGAGTTCTTTTTGGTTTTGAAATTGAATTGGGAAAATGGGGATCGAATAGATAATAGGATGTAAGGGACTGGCAATATGCTGTTTCACAAGACGTACCTGGAAGCCATGTTCAGTATGGACCTTTGTAGAAAATGTGGCGTCCGGCTTGGTCTTAGGTCTGGGTCTCTTGGCACGCCACTAACGCCATGGATAGGCCTAAATGGAAGGCAGGTGGTCGGACATCCGTCCGAGGTCACGTCTCGCAGTCGACTGGGGCAGATCGCAGATGTTTTGCCTGGGTGTTGGGAGTCAGTTTAACCCCCCACGAGCAGGGCAAATCCTGGAAACAGAACATACAGCCAGCAGAGGGTTCACAGGAAAAAGAGCTTAAGATATAGGCCGAAGAAGTACCAGTCTGCCTACATCCTTCCCTTCGAGATACGTCCCTAAAGCTGACAAAAGTCTATTTTCCCCCAACTTAGGAACCCCCTATCTCTGGCTGGCGGGGTTTGGTTTCCCGCGTTTACTAAAAATCAGCTGATATTTGGAGGAAATGGCTGCCGTTTTCCAAATCAAACTAATTAATTAATTACTGGGTAGACGAAGAGATCTATAAACGTCACAATATATATATGTACCATAACTGTGTTGTATATAATAGTGAGTGGGGGCATTAACTGGATAAACGTGTTAAATTACACAACCGAACCTTTAATATCCATAATACTTTATTTAAGATTGTCTCCAGTTTGAAAAAAAGGATTAGTTTTATTTTAGTGTCTTTAGTTAATTTACGTAGGTGAAAACTTCTAACGGCAATAAATAAATGCCCTTAAGCAAAGCAAGCATTTTCTTAGATCTAAGCACACTGCCTGTAACATTGAAAATTTGCGTTTATGCACTTGCTATTAAACTATGAAGGAAGAAAGAATGACAGCATCACTACAAAGAAAAATAGAAGTGAGCCTGAAACGCTTGTAACAAAATACCTGCCGTGTCTTGGTGACTTTCTTATTCTCACGATCGCGTACAGAATGATTGCCATTTACCAACAGGAACTGCACTGTCTTGGTTGATCCGAGCCAGCGTGACGTCAACACATCACATACACGTATTTGTACGAGACTATTACCAACGATGGCGCTGCGCAAGACAAATAAAAACGAATAACCTGTGGGTTCATACAATAACAATAATGATGAGCACATTCTCTCTCTCTCTCTCTCCCCCCCCACCCTCTGTGTGTGTGTGTGTGTGTGTGTAACCAAATTTGCGCTATGCAATAATGCACTATTTCTGAGAGTTTGTGCAGGATTTTCGCATATTCAGATGTTTTTCCAAGTGATTATAATATGCCCGTCAGTCCACTGACATTGTTGCGTTATCCATGTATAACATTTTTGTATAATACGTGTGTGTGTGTGTGCGTGTGCGTGTTTTTGAAGTTTTCATTTTCTATCCTATTTTAATTTCCAAATTTTACATTATCCACTGATTTTTTGGCCATAAATTATTTTCGGTACATAATTTAATTACATTTCTTTCACACTTACATAACGTTTGGAAAACGAATACGTATACTCCTGAGATAAAGAAAGAAAATTGATTTATTTCTTATAGTTAATATAGTAAAACTCCACTTATCCTCGTATACAAAAAACATACAAACTACTTGATGTAGAAAACTTTAACATTAATAATAATAATAATAATAATAATAATAATAATAATATAATAATGATTAGACTTAGGTTTTACTACAAGGATACATGAACTCAAAATAGGGGGGGCACCAGTTTCA
>NC_087200.1:109984089-110009089 GCF_015104395.2 Macrobrachium nipponense | reverse complement strand
CTGAACTAGACTATAAAGAAAATTCAAAAGAATTTGGCGAGTTTTCTATGGCAAAGAAGGGCAAGAGAATGCGGAAAAACAATAAGTACAAAAAGAAGGCTAAACGCAGTCCTGCACGGGAAGGACAAGACCTGGCAGAACTTAAGGAGGATATCCAAAAGGTACTCAAGGAGACGATAAGTAACATATTTAAGGAGAGGCAGGCTCGGAGAGAATTCGGAAATGAGTCAATGAGATCCCTAAATTGTAAGCATGAGGAGAGACAGCAGAGAGACCTTGAGAGCAGGCTTCGAAGACTAAATGGAAGAGAGAGGATAAGACAGGAATTGGGACACTTCTATGGAATTTAGTTAAGGATAAAAGAGTGCTCTACAGAAGGGAGGCAGCGAGAACCCGAAGTAAGGAGTATGAGAGAACGTGGGGAGAGGAAAGGACTGGATTAAGCAGTAAAGGGAGGATGTTATGGGAACTAATCTGGTTCCTAAATAAATTAGTAAGGGGGAAATGGGTGGCTTTGAGAGAATAGTGGCAGATAGAAATCAAGCCTATGGAGCAGCTTGAAAAGGAGTTGAGGAAGGCTGGCCCCGGAATATAACTTAGACCTAGAAGCAAAGCATTGAATGAACATGAAACCAAGGCTGGCGAATGGACAGCAGTTAGGGCGCTGCTGGACGTTCACTGGCCCTAGAATGTAAACTAGACCTAGAAACAGATCATTGAATGGACATGAAACTAAAGCTGGAGATTGGACAGCGGTTGGGGGAGCTACTAGAAGTTAACTGGTTCTGGAATGGAAGCCTGACCTAAAAGCACATCACTGAATGGACATGAAACCGAGGCTGGCGAATGGATAGTGGTTGGGAGGCTGCTGGAAGCTCACTGGCCCTAGAATGGAAGCAAAACCTAGAAGCAGATCTTTAAATGGACATGAAACCGAGGATGGAGAATGGACAACAGTTGGAGGGCTGCTGGAAGTTCACTGGTCTTGGAATGTAACCTATACCTAGAAAAAGATCACTGAATAGACATGAAACAGAGGCTGGCGAATGGACAGCAGTTGGGGGGCTGCTGGAAGTTCATTGGTCTTGGAATGTAACCAACACCTAGAAGATCACTGAAGAGAAATGAAACCGAGGCTGGTGAATGGACAGCAGTTGGGGGGCTGCTGGAAGTTCACTGGTCTTGGAATGTAACCTATACCTAGAAGCAGATCATTGAATAGACATGAAACCGAGGCTGGCGAATGGACAGCACTTGGGGGGCTGCTGGAAGTTCACTGGTCTTGGAATGTAACCTATATCTAGAAGAAGATCACTGAATAGACATGAAACCGAGGCTGGCAAATGGGCAGCAGTTGAAGGGCTGCTGGAAGTTCACTGGTCTTGGAATGTAACCTATACCTAGAAAAAGATCACTGAATAGACATGAAACAGAGGCTGGCGAATGGACAGCAGTTGGGGGGCTGCTGGAAGTTCATTGGTCTTGGAATGTAACCAACACCTAGAAGATCACTGAAGAGAAATGAAACCGAGGCTGGTGAATGGACAGCAGTTGGGGGGCTGCTGGAAGTTCACTGGTCTTGGAATGTAACCAATACCTAGAAGAAGATCACTGAATAGACATGAAACCGAGGCTGGCGAATGGACAGCAGTTGGGGGGCTGCTGGAAGTTCACTGGTCTTGGAATGTAACCTATAACTAGAAGAAGATCACTGAATAGACATGAAACAGAGGCTGGCGAATGGAGAACAGTTGGGGGGCTGCTGGAAGTTCACAGGTCTTTGAATGTAACAAGTACCTAGAAGAAGATCACTGAATAGACATGAAACCGAGGCTGGCGAATGGACAGCAGTTGAGGGGCTGCTGGAAGTTCACTGGTCTTGGAATGTAACCTATACCTAGAAAAAGATCACTGAATAGACATGAAACAGAGGCTGGCGAATGGACAGCAGTTGGGGGGCTGCTGGAAGTTCATTGGTCTTGGAATGTAACCAATACCTAGAAGAAGATCACTGAAGAGAAATGAAACCGAGGCTGGTAAATGGACAGCAGTTGGGGGGCTGCTGGAAGTTCACTGGTCTTTGAATGTAACCCAGTACCTAGAAGGACAGATCATCTGAATAAGACATGAAACCGGGGCGGTGCCGGATGGACAGGCAGTTGGGGGCTTTGGGCTGGGCGGGAAGTTCACTGGTTCTTGGAAGGTAACTTATACCGAGAAGCAGATCACTGAATAGGGACATGAAACCGAGGCTGGCGGATGGAGAGCAGTTTGGGGGTGGCTGCTGGAAGTTTCACTGGTCTTGGAATGTAAACCTATACCTAGAAGTAGAATCAGTAAATAAAATGAACCGAGGCTGGCGAACATGGGACAGCAGTTGGGGGTGTGCTGCTGGAAGTTCCACTGGTCTTGGAATGTAACCAGTACCTAGAAGAATATCACTGATAGACATGAAACCAAGGCTGGCGAATGGACCAGCAGTTGGGGGCTGCTTGGAAGTTTCACTGGTCTTAGGAATGTAACCAATACCTAGAAGATCACTGGAATAGACATGAAACCAGGGAGGCTGGCGAATGGACAGCAGATTGGGGGTCTGCTGGAACGTTTCACTGGGGTCTTGGAGTGTAACTTTTGCTACCTAGAAGCAGCTCACTGAATAGAACATGAAACCGAGGCTCGGCGGATGGACAGCAGTTGGGGGGAACTGCTGGAAGTTCACTCGGTCTTGGAATTTGTAACCTATACCTAGAATCAGATCACTAATAGGACATGAAACCGAGGCTGGCGAATGGACAGCAGTTGGGGGCTGCTGGGAAGTTTCACTGGTCTTCGGAATGTAACATATACCTAAAGAAGAAGATCACTGTAATAGACATGAAACCTAATGGCTGGCGAATGCACAGACAGTTTGAGGGGCTGCTGGAAGTTCACCTGGTTTCTTGGGAATGTAACTTTATACCCTAGAAGCAGGATCACTGAAATACACATGAAACCGAGGCTGCGAATGGACAGCAGTTGGGGGCTGCTTGAGGTTTACTGGTCTTGGAAAGTAACCTATACCTAGAAGCAGATCATTGAATAGACATGAAACCAAGGCTGGCGAATGGACAGCAGTTTGGGGGCTGCTGGAAGTTCACTGGTCTTGGAATGTAACCTATACCTAGAAGCAGATCATTGAATAGACATGAATCCAAGGCTGGCAAATGGACAGCAGTTGGGGGCTGCTGGTAGTTCACTGGTCTTGGAAGGTAACCTATACCTAGAAGCAGATCACTAAATAGACATAAAACCGGGACGGGCTGGCGAATGGACAGCAGTTGAGCCCTGCCAAAGGAACGTTCCAACTGGTCTTGGAATTAGTAACCTATACCTAGAAGCAAAATCGTTGATAGACATGAATCCAACGGCTGGCAAATGGAGCAGCAGTGGGGGGCTGCTGGCAAGTTCACTGGTCTTGGAATGTAACCTCCCCCCACCTATAAACCTAGAAGCAGATAACTGAATAGACATAAAACCTAGACTGGCGAATGGACAGCAGTTGAGGGGCTGCTGGAAGTTCACTGGTCTTGGAAGGTAACCTATACCTAGAAGCAGATCATTGAATAGACATGAAACCAAGGCTGGCAAATGGACAGCAGTTGGGGGGCTGCTGGAAGTTCACTGGTCTTGGAATGTAACCTATACCTAGAATACAGATCACTAAATAAGACACCTGAAACCGAGGCTGGTCGGATGGAGAGCAGTTGGGGGGCTGCTGGACGTTACAGGTCTTGGAATGTAACCATACCTGGAAGAAGATCACTGAATTAGACTAAAATGAGGCTAGCGAATGACAGCAGTGGGGGCTGCGGGAGTTCACTGTCTTGTAAGTAACCTATACCTAGAAACAGATCCTGAATAGACTAAAACCGAGGCTGGCAAATGGACAGCAGTTAGGGGGCTGGGAAGTTCAATGGTCTTGGAATGTAATTATACCTAGAAGTAGATCTTGAATGAACCATAGAAACTGAGGCTGGCAAATAGCAGCAGTTTGGGGGGCTATGGAATTCATGGCTTGGAAGGGTAACTTATACCTAGAAGCAGATACTGAATGACATGAAACCGAGGCTGGCGGATGGGAGGAGCAGTTGGGGGGGCTGCTGGAAGTTCATGTAAATTGAATGTAAACTATACTAGAAGTAGATCACTAAATAAAAATGAAACGCTGGGGAATGGGACAGCATGGGGGCTGCTGGAAGTTCACTGGCTTGGAAGTAACCTACCTAGAAGCAGATCACTGAATAGATGAACCGAGGTGGCGAAGGACAGCAGTTGGGGGGGGGGGTGCTGGAAGTTCACTGGTCTTGGAATATAGGGCATACCTAGAAGGAGATCACTAAATAGATGTGAAACCGAGACTGGCGAATGGGCAGCAGTTGGGGGGCTCTGGAAGTTCACTGGTCTTAGAATGTAACCTATACCTAGAAGCAGATCATTGAATAGACATGAAACCGAGGCTGGCGAATGGACAGCACTTGGCGGGCTGCTGGAAGTTCACTGGTCTTGGAATGTTAACCCCAATCCCTAGAAGAAAGAGATCCACTGAATAGACCATGAAACCGAAAGCCTGGGTGATGGCGCATTGGGGACGGGGCTACGGGAAGTTCCACTGGTATTGGGGGGAAAATGGGTAAAAAAAAAAACCTATACCCTAGAAAAAAAGAATCCCACTTTGAATAGACATGGGAAAAAACAGAGGGCTGGCGAATGGAACGGCCAGGTTTGGGGGGGGGTTGCCGGGAAAAGTTCCCATTGGTCTTTGGAATGTAAACCAACCAACCTAGGAAAGGGAAGGATCCAACTGAAAGAGAGGAATGAAACCGAGGGGTGGTGAATGGGGGACCAGCAGTTTTGGGGGGGGCTGGCCTGAAAGGGGTTCCACTTGGTTCTTTTGGGGGAAAAAGTAACCAAACCACCCTAGGGAAAAGGATAGCTGTTGAATAGGACCTGGAAAAACCGGGGGGGGGCTGGGCGAAATGGGGGGGGACAAGCCGTTTGGGGGGGGCTTGCTAGAAAGTTCACTGGGCCTTGGGAATGTAACTTAAAACCTAAATAAGAAGATCCCCCACTTGAATTTAAGAGATGGGAAAAACGAGGGCTGGCGGGAATGGAGGGGGGACCGTTGGGGGGGCTCTGGAAGTTTCCCCCACTTGGTTCGTAATGGTAAAAAAACCAGAACCTAGAAAGGGAAAGAATTCAATGAATAGGGGGCATTGGAAACCGGGGGAGGGGGGGCTGCGAATGGGACAGCAGTTGAGGGGCTACTGGAAGTTCACTGGTCTTGGAAGTGTAACCTATACCTAGAAAAAGATCACTGAAAGACATGGAAACAGACTGGGCGAATGGACGCAGTTTTGGGGGGCTGCTTTGGAAGTTTCTTTGGTCTTGAATGTTAACCAACACCTAGAAGAAGATTCACTGAAGAGAGATGAAACCGGAGGCTGGTGAATGGACAGCGTTGGTGGGGGGCTGCTAAAGTTCACTGGTCTTGGAATGTAACCAACACCTAGAAAGAAGATCACTGAATAGACATGAAACGAGGGCTGGCGGAATGGACAGCAGTTGGGGGGCTGCCTAGAAGTTCATCTGGTTTGGAATGTAAACTTTCCTAGAAGAAGACAATGAATCGACATGAAACAGGGCTGGCGGAAGGAGAGCCGTTGGGGGGCTGCTGGAAGTTCACTGGTCTTTGAATGTAACCGTTAACTTAAGAAGAAAGATCACTGAAATTAGACATGAAACCGAGGGCTGGTGGAAATGGACAGCAGTTAGGGGCTGCGGGAAGTTCACTGGTCTTGGAATGTAACCTATTCTTAGAAAAAGATCACTGAATAGTTATGAAACAGGGGTTGGCGAATGGAAAGCAGTTGGGGGCTGCTGGAAGTTCATTGGTCTCGGAATGTAACCAATACCTAGAAGAAGATCACTGAAGAGAAATGAAACCACAAGAGGCTGGTGAAATGGACAGTCAGTGCTGACTGCGAAGTTCACTGTCTGAAGTGTAACCAGTACCTAGAAGTGGAATGTAAGATCACTGAATAGACATGAAACGAGGCTGGCGGATGGACAGCAGTTGGGGGGCTTCTGGAAGTTCACTGGTCTTGGAATGTAAAACCAGTACCTAGAAGTATCACTGAATAGACCATTGAAACTGAGGTGGTGATGGACAGCAGTTGGGGGGCTGCTGGAAGTTCATGGTCTTGGGAATGTAAAACCAATTCTAGAGATCACTGACTAGACATGAAACAGAAGCTGGTGAATGAACCGCAGTTGGGGGGCTGCTGGAAGTTCACTGGTCTTGGAATGTAACCAGTACCTAGAAGAAGATCACTGAATAGACATGAAACCAAGGCTGGCGAATGGACAGCAGTTGGGGGGCTGCTGGAAGTTCACTGGTCTTAGAATGTAACCAATACCTAGAAGATCACTGAATAGACATGAAAAACAGAGGCTGGCGAATGGACAGCAGTTGGGGGGCTGCTGGAAGTTCACTGGTCTTGGAATGTAACTTATACCTAAAAGCAGATCACTGAATAGACATGAAACCAAGGCTGGCGGATGGACAGCAGTTGGGGGGCTGCTGGAAGTTCACTGGTCTTGGAATGTAACCTATACCTAGAATCAGATCACTAAATAGACATGAAACCGAGGCTGGCGAATGGACAGCAGTTGGGGGGCTGCTGGAAGTTCACTGGTCTTGGAATGTAACATATACCTAGAAGAAGATCACTGAATAGACATGAAACCAAGGCTGGCGAATGCACAGCAGTTGAGGGGCTGCTGGAAGTTCACTGGTCATGGAATGTAACTTTATACCTAGAAGCAGATCACTGAATACACATGAAACCGAGGCTGGCGAATGGACAGCAGTTGGGGGCTGCTTGAGGTTTACTGGTCTTGGAATATAACTTTATACCTAGAAGCAGATCACTGAATAGACATGAAACCGAGGCTGGTGAATGGGCAGCAGTTGGGAGGCTGCTGGAAGTTCACTGGCCTTAGAATGTAAACTAGACCTAATAACAGATCATTGAATGGACATGAAACCAAAGCTGGAGAATGGACAGCGGTTGGGGGAGCTGCTGGAAGTTAACTGGCTCTGGAATGGAAGCCTGACCTAGAAGCAGATCATTGAATGGACATGAAACCGAGGCTGACGAATGGACAGCAGTTGGGGGGGATGCTGAAAGTTCAATGGTCTTGGAATGTAACCTATACCTAGAAGCTGATCACTAAATTAACATGAAACTGAGGCTGGCAAATGGATAGTGGTTGGGCGGCTGCTGAAAGTTCACTGGCCCTAGAATGGAATCCTAACCTAGAAGCAGATCTTTAAATGGACAGCAGTTGGGGGGCTGCTGGAAGTTCACTGGTCTTAGAATGTAACCTATACCTAGAAGCAGATCACTGAATAGACATAAAACCGAGACTGGCGAATGGACAGCAGTTGAGGAGCTGCCGGAAGTTCACTGGTCTTGGAAGGTAACCTATACCTAGAAGCAGATCATTGAATAGACATGAAACCAAGGCTGGCGAATGGACAGCAGTTGGGGGGCTGCTGGAAGTTCACTGGTCTTGGAATGTAACCTATACCTAGAAGCAGATCATTGAATAGACATGAATCCAAGGCTGGCAAATGGACAGCAGTTGGGGGCTGCTGGTAGTTCACTGGTCTTGGAAGGTAACCTATACCTAGAAGCCGATCACTGAATAGACTTAAAACCGGGACTGGCGAATGGACAGCAGTTGAGGGGCTGCTGGAAGTTCAATGGTCTTGGAAGTAAAACCTATACCTAGAAGCAGATCATTGAATAGACATGAATCCAAGGCTGGCAAATGGACAGCAGTTGGGGGGCTGCTGGAAGTTCACTGGTCTTGGAATGTAACCTATACCTAGAAGCAGATAACTGAATAGACATAAAACCTACTCTGGCGAATGGACAGCAGTTGAGGGGCTGCCGGAAGTTCACTGGTCTTGGAAGGTAACCTATACCTAGAAGCAGATCATTGAATAGACATGAAACCAAGGCTGGCAAATGGACAGCAGTTGGGGGGCTGCTGGAAGTTCACTGGTCTTGGAATGTAACCTATACCTAGAAGCAGATAACTGAATAGACATAAAACCTACTCTGGCGAATGGAAAGCAGTTGAGGGGCTGCTGGAAGTTCACTGGTCTTGGAATGTAACCTATACCTAGAAGCAGATCACTAAATAGACATGAAACCAAGGCTGGCGGATGGAGAGCAGTTGGGGGGCTGCTGGAAGTTCACAGGTCTTGGAATGTAACCTATACCTGGAAGAAGATCACTGAATAGACATAAAACCGAGGCTGGCGAATGGACAGCAGTTGGGGGGCTGCTGGAAGTTCACTGGTCTTGTAATGTAACCTATACCTAGAAGCAGATCACTGAATAGACATAAAACCGAGGCTGGCGAATGGACAGCAGTTGGGGGGCTGCTGGAAGTTCACTGGTCTTGGAATGTAACCAATTATACCTAGAAGCAGATCATTGAATAGATTCATGAAAAAAACTGAGGCTGGCAAATGGGCAGCAGTTGGGGGGATGCTGGAAGTTCACTGGTCTTGGAAGGTAACTTATACCTAGAAGCAGATCATTGAATAGACATGAAACCGAGGCTGGCGGATGGAGAGCAGTTGGGGGTCTGCTGGGAGTTCACTGGTCTTGGAATGTAACCTATACCTAGAAGTAGATCACTAAATAAACATGAAACCGAGGCTGGCGAATGGACAGCAGTTGGGGGCTGCTGGAAATTCAGTGGTCTTGGAATGTAACCTATACCTAGAAGCAGATCACTGAATAGACATGAAACAGAGGATGGCGAATGAACAGCAGTTAGGGGCTGCTGGAAGTTCACTGGTCTTGGAATGTAACCAATACCTAGAAGAAGATCAGTGAATAGACATGAAACCGAGGCTGGCGAATGGACAGCAGTTGGGGGCTGCTGGAAGTTCACTGGTCTTGGAATGAAACTTATACCAAGAAGCGGATCACTGAATAGACATGAAACAGAGGCTGGCGAATGGACAGCAGTTGGGGGACTGCTGGAAGTTCACTGGTCTTGGAATGTAACATATACCTAGAAGAAGATCACTGAATAGACATGAAACCAAGGCTGGCGAATGGACAGCAGTTGGGGGCTGCTGGAAGTTCACTGGTCTTGGAATGTAACCTATACCTAGAAGCAGATCACTGAATACACATGAAACTGAGGCTGGCGAATGGACAGCAGTTGGGGGGCTGCTGGAAGTTCACTGGCCCTAGAATGTAAACTAGACCTAATAACTGATCATTGAATGGACAGATCATTGAATGGACATGAAACCAAAGCTGGAGAATGGACAGCGGTTGGGGGAGCTGCTGGAAGTTAACTGGCTCTGGAATGGAAGCCTGACCTAGAAGCAGATCATTGAATGGACATGAAACCGAGGCTGGCGAATGGACAGCAGTTGGGGGGCTGCTGAAAGTTCACAGGTCTTGGAATGTAACCTATACCTAGAAGATGATCACTGAATGAACATGAAACTGAGGCTGGCAAATGGATAGTGGTTAGGCGGCTGCTGGAAGTTCACTGGCCCTAGAATGGAAGCCTAACCTAGAAGCAGATCTTTAAATGGACAGCAGTTGGGGGGCTGCTGGAAGTTCACTGGTCTTGGAATGTAACCTATACCTAAAAGAAGATCACTGAATGGACATGAAACTGAGGCTGGCGAATTGACACCAGTTGGGGGGCTGCTGGAAGTTCACTGGTCTTGGAAGGTAACCTATACCTAGAAGCAGACCATTGAATAGACATGAAACCGAGGCTGGCGAATGGACAGCAGTTGGGGGGCTGCTGGAAGTTCACTGGTCTTGGAAGGTAACCTATACCTAGAAGCAGATCACTGAACAGACATAAAACCGAGGCTGGCGAATGGACAGCAGTTGTGGGGCTGCTGTAAGTTCACTGGTCTTGGAAGGTAACCTATACCTAGAAGCAGATCACTGAATAGACATGAAACCAAGGCTGGCAAGTGGACAGCAGTTGGGGGGCTGCTGGAAGTTCACTGGTCTTGGAATGTAACCTATAACTAGAAGCAGATCACTGAATAGACAAGAAACCGAGGCTAGCGAATGGACAGCAGTTGGGGGGCTGCTGGAAGTTCACTGGTCTTGGAATGTAACCAATACCTAGAAGCAGATCACTGAATAGACATGAAACCGAGGCTGGCAAATGGACAGCAGTTGGGGGGCTGCTGGAAGTTCACTGGTCTTGGAATATAGCCTATACCTAGAAGGAGATCACTAAATAGATGTGGAACCGAGGCTGGCGAATGGACAGCAGTTGGGGGGCTGCTGGAAGTTCACTGGTCTTGGAATATAACCTATACCTAGAAGCAGATCACTAAACAGACATTAAACCGAGACTGGCGAATGGACAGCAGTTGGGGGCTGCTGGAAGTTCACTGGTCTTAGAATGTAACCTATACCTAGAAGCAGATCACTGAATAGACATGAAACCGAAGCTGGCGGATGGACAGCAGTTGGGGGGCTGCTGGAAGTTCACTGGTCTTGGAATATAACCTGTACCTAGAAGCAGATCACTAAATAGACATAAAACCGAGGCTGGCGAATGGACAGCAGTTGGGGGCTGCTGGAAGTTCACTGGTCTTGGAATGTAACCTATACCTAGAAACAGATCATTGAATAGACATGAAACCCAGGCTGGCGAATGGACAGCAGTTGGGGGGCTGCTGGAAGTTCACTGGTCTTGGAAGGTAACTTATACCTAGAAGCAGATCACTAAATAGACATGAAACCGAGGCTGGTGGATGAACAGCAGTTGGGGGGCTGCTGGAAGTTCACTGGTCTTGGAATGTAACCAATACCTAGAAGCAGATCACTGAATAGACATGAAACCGAGGCTGGCAAATGGACAGCAGTTGGGGGGCTGCTGGAAGTTCACTGGTCTTGGAAGGTAACTTATACCTAGAAGCAGATCATTGATTAGACATACGGCGCTGAATGGCCCCTTGGCTCTGACGCTTGCTATGTGCCAAAAATTTTATAATCTAATCTAATCTAATCTGAATAGACATGAAACCGAGGCTTGCGGATGGACAGCAGTTGGGGGGCTGCTGGAAGTTCACTGGTCTTGGAATGTAACCTATACCTAGAAGCAGATCACTAAATAGACATGAAACAGAGGCTGGCGAATGGACAGCTGTTGGGGGACTGCTGGAAGTTCACTGGTCTTGGAAAATAGCTCATAACTAGAAGGGCATCACTGAATAGACATGAAACCGAGGCTGGCGAATGGACAGCAGTTGAGGGGCTGCTTGAAGTTCGCTAGTCTTGGAATGTAACCGATAACTAGAAGCAGATCACTGAACAGACATGACACTGAGGCTGGAAAATGGACAGCAGTTAAGGGGTTTGCTGGAAGTTCACTGGTCTTGGAATGTAACCTATACCTAGAAGCAGATCTTTAAATGGACATGAAACCGAGGCTGGCGAATGGACAGCAGTTGGAAGGCTGCTGGAAGTTCAGTGGTCTTGGAATGTAACCTATACCTAGAAGCAGATCTTTAAATGGACATGAAACTGAGGCTGGCGAATGGACAGCAGTTGGGGGGCTGCTGGAAGTTCACTGGTCTTGGAATGTAACCAATACCTAGAAGAAGATCACTGAATAGACATGAAACCGAGGCTGGCGAATGGACAGATGTTGGAGGGCTGCTGGAAGTTCACTGGTCTTGGAATGTAACCTATACCTAGAAGCAGATCACTGAATAGACATGAAACCAAGGCTGGTGGAGGGCTGCTGGAAGTTCCACTGGTCTTGGACTGTTAACCGATACTAGGGAAGCAGATTTCACTGAATAGACATGGGAAACCAAGGTGGTGTATGCGACAGCACGTTCGGGGGTTTGAGGGAAGTTCACTTGGGCTGGAATGTAACCTATACCTAGAAGCAGATCACTGAATAGACATGAAACCAAGACTGACAAATGGACACCAGTTGGAGGGCTGCTGGAAGTTCACTGGTCTTGGAATGTAACCTATACCTAGTAGCAGACCACTGAATAGACAATAAACTGAGGCTAGTGAATGGACAGCAGTTGGGGGGCTGCTGGAAGTTCACTGGTCTTGGAATGTAACCTATGCCTAGTAGTAGATCACTGAATAGACATGAAACAGATGCTGGTGAATGGACAGCAGTTGGGGGGCTGCTGGAAGTTCACTGGTCTTGAAATGTAACCTATACCTAGAAGCAGATCACTGAATAGACATGAAACTGAGGCTGGCGAATGGACAGCAGTTGGGGGGCTGCTGGAAGTTCATTGGTCTTGAAATGTAACCGATACCTAGAAGAAGATCGCTGAATAGACATGAAACCGAGGCTGGCGAATGGACAGCAGTTTGGGTGCTGCTGGAAGTTCACTGGTCTTGGATTGTAACCAATACCTAGAAGCAGATCACTGAATAGACATGAAACCGAGGCTGGCGGTATTGGACAGCCCCCCCCAGTTGGGGGGTGGGGCTGCTGGAAGTTGCCACTTGGTCGTGGTGGAATGTAACCTATACCTATAAGGCAGATCTCCTGAATCGACATTGAAACCGATGGCTGGTGCGAATGGACAGCAGTTGGGGGACTAATGGAAGTTTACTGGTCTTGGAATATAATCAATACCTAGAAGAAGATCACTGAATAGACATGAAACCGAGGCTGGGGAATGAACAGCAGTTGGGGGGCTGCTGGAAGTTCACTGGTATTGGAATGTAACCTATACCTAGAAGAAAATCACTGAATAGACATGAAACCGAGGCTGGCGAATGGACAGCAGTTGGGGGACTAATGGAAGTTCACTGGTCTTGGAATGTAATCAATACCTAGAAGAAGATCACTGAATGGACATGAAACTGAGGCTGGCGAATGGACAGCAGTTGGGGGACTGCTGGAAGTTCACTGGTCTTGGAGTGTAACCGATACCTAGAAGGAGATCACTGAATAGACATGAAACTGAGGCTGGTGAATGGACAGCAGTTGGGGGGCTGCTGGAAGGTCACTGGTCTTGGAATGTAACCTTTACCTAGTAGTAGATCACTGAATAGACATGAAACCGATGCTGGTGAATGGACAGCAGTTGGGGGACTGTTGGAAGTTCACTGGTCTTAAATGTAACCATATACCTAGAAGCAGATCACTAAATAGACATGAAACCGAGGCTGGCGGATGGACAGCAGTTGGGGGGCTGCTGGAAGTTCACTGGTCTTGGAATGTAACCTATACCTAGAAGCAGATCACTAAACAGACATGAAACCGAGGCTGGCGAATGGACAGCAGTTGGGGGGCTGCTGGAAGTTAACTGGTCTTAGAATGTAACCTATACCTAGAAGCAGATCACTGAATAGACATGAAACCGAAGCTGGCAGATGGACAGCAGTTGGGGGGCTGCTGGAAGTTCACTGGTCTTAAAATGTAACCTATACCTAGAAGCAGATCACTAAATAGACATAAAACCGAGGCTGGCGAATGGACAGCAGTTGGGGGCTGCTGGAAGTTCACTGGTCTTGGAATGTAACCTATACCTAGAAAAAGATCACTGAATAGACATGAAACCGAGGCTGGCGGATGGACAGCAGTTGGGGGCTGCTGGAAGTTCACTGGTCTTGGAATGTAACCTATACCTAGAAGGAGATCACTGAATAGACATGAAACCGAGGCTGGCGAATGAACAGCAGTTGGGGGGCTGCTGGAAGTTCACTGGTCTTGGAATGTAACCTATACCTAGAAG
Source organism: Macrobrachium nipponense (assembly GCF_015104395.2). Classification (NCBI taxonomy): domain Eukaryota; kingdom Metazoa; phylum Arthropoda; class Malacostraca; order Decapoda; family Palaemonidae; genus Macrobrachium; species Macrobrachium nipponense. The sequence goes on along the minus strand of NC_087200.1, from coordinate 109,995,252 downwards.
CAGATCACTGAATAGACATGAAACCGAGGCTGGCAAATGGACAGCAGTTGGGGGGCTGCTGGAAGTTCACTGGTCTTGGAATATAGCCTATACCTAGAAGCGAGCGATAACTAAATTAGACCATGAACGAGGCTGCTAAATGGACAGCGGGGTTTGGGGGGCTGGCTTACATAACCTAGCTGGGCGATGGAACAAGCAGTTGGGGGGCTGGCCTAGCTGGCGAAATGGACACATTTGGGGGGCTGGCTGGAAGTTCATTGGTCTTGTAGTGTAACCTATACCTAGAAGAAGATCAATGAATAGACATGAAACAGAGGCTGGTGAAGTGGACAGGCAGTTAGGGGGCTGCTGGAAGTTCACTGGTCTTTGGAATGTTTAACCTATACCTAGAAGCAGATTCCCACTGAAACAGTACATGAAACTGAGGCTGTCGAATGGAAGGCAGTTGGGGGGCTGCTGGAAGTTCACTGGTCTTGGAATGTAACATATACCTAGAAGCAGATCACTGAATAGACATGAAACCGAGGCTAGTGAATGGACAGCAGTTGGGGGGTTGCTGGAAGTTCACTGGTCTTGGAATGTAACCGATACCTAGAAGAAGATCACTGAATAGATATGAAACCGAGGCTGGCGAATGGACAGCAGTTGGGGGGCTGCTGGAAGTTCACTGGTCTTGGAATGTAACCTATACCTATAAGAAGATCACTGAATAGACATGAAACCGAGGCTGGCGAAAGGACAGCATTTGGGGGGCTGCTGGAAGTTCACTGGTCTTGGAATGTTTGTTTGTTTGTTTGTATGGTATTTTTACGTTGCTTGGAACCAGTGGTTATTCAGCAACGGGACCAACGGCTTTACGTGACTTCCGAACCACGTCGAGAGTGAACTTCTATCACCAGAAATACACATCTCTCACTCCTCAATGGAATGGCCGGGAATCGAACCCGCGACCACCGAGGTGAGAAGCTAACACCAAACCAACCATGCCACTGAGGTGCTTGGTCTTGGAATGTAACCTATTACTAGAAAAAGATCACTGAATAGACATGAAATCGAGGCTGGCGAATGGACAGCAGTTGCATCAGCCACCCGACTGCAAGAAATAAGACGACTCCTACAAGAATTCCCAGACAACTTGAAGCATGACTTAATCAAACCAGCACAGCACAACATCCAGCACCACATAAAACAAATGTCTGGCCCAAAAAAAACTTGCCCATGGCAAATCACAATTGGTGTCTAATTTTTTAACATTTGTGTACTAATAATAAAAGATCCGAGTTTCCTCTCAATTTAATTCAAGTTTCTTTGGTACTGCACATTAAAATGACAATGTCTTTCATGGCCTAGCTTTGGAGGTACAGTCCCAACAAAACCACGATTTCTTATTGGGTGCCGACTTCATATAAAGACAGCCAAGGTGATACCATTCTAAACAGGCGTCACAAACGATGGATTCACCGACAAAGTCGCCTGGACACTTATCGCAAAGCCAGGTATTTCCCGCGTTGACAGGCTGCTACCTTTCCACCCAATGGAAGAAGAATACAACTTCTGAACTAGTTATAGATTCTCATTTTGATCCAGACACTTCATTGGTGCATGGCCTGCAGCATTGTCTGACTTCATTATTTTGGTACCACTGAAGTTTGATTACAGAGGAAACTCGGATCTTTTTGCAATTCATTTGGTACATTCTGCAAATCAAATAAACATAGTTCACAACTAGTTGGACAAACATCAACATAACTGGATGAAATGAGAAACTGTTCAACATTTATAACTGTAATTAAGTGAAACAATAATGTATCATCTTTTGGACATTAATAAAAGTACAGCACTTTCTATATCTTTAAGGCGAACGGCACAAATTATAAGAAGACAATTATCAGAGTTCAGCAACAATAATCGTTTTTACGGAAAACATTTCTTCAAAACTAAAAACGATCGGCAAAACTAAAGAAAAAAAAATAGCAAAATGTATTTTGTGCATCTGTAAATATATGATTGATAAAACTGAATGCATTCGAATGACCAGTACAATCATTTGTCCTTAATTGCCCGTATCAGTAAAACTACATCTCACTAAGGGGACTTTTTCTTTGTGTGTGTGTGTGAAGATGGTGAGGAAGGTGGACTTTTGTAGAAACAGAGCACTGGATCAGGTTAGCGATTAACGATAGGTTCTAGACCTGTCACCTGTCAGTGCAATCGTTAATATTATGCCCAGGGTATCAGCCATGTCCACAGCCAAATGAAAATTCCTTCTTCTATTAAATATTCGATTTATGTTTTTCAAACTGACCTATGTAAAGGCAATTCGTATCTAGTTTTTAAAAAATTACAATTGATATTTCTGGGGAGTGAATGAAAGTCTTGAATATAGCCAAAGGGGTGAGTACGACTAATGGATTGTGCGAAATACACGAAACTTTTTCTACATTATTCCTCCTCCTGCGATGATTGGCAGAAAGGGAGATGACGTCATTCTACGTCGCTTTTTCCCGCGTATCACTCGCGACGGGTCCGATAAACTATACTCTGTTTTTTTCCATCTGTCCATCCGCCTGTGGTGTTTGCGTATGGTAACATTGCGTCCCGGGCTTTAGATAGTTAAGCTATGTGTAAGTTTTAGGTAAATAAAAGGATATCTGGGCGTACATTTGCAACTGAAAAGTTTTTTAATAATTTACTGTATACGAATTACACCGTTAATATTCGAAATAGGATATAGCCTATTGTTATTATTGTTGAATGTAAGCTGAATGTAACCATCTAAAGGCCGGGACGCAGTGTTACCATACGCAAACACAACAGGCGGATGGACAGATGGAAAAAAACAGAGTATACTCGCGCATGCGCATAAAAAAACTATCGTAAACCTAGCCTTGGGCTGTGGCGACAGTTACGGCTGTCGTAAATGTAGCTATAGCGATAAACGCATGTGCAGAGCGAGAATCAATTTGCATTAATTTCTTACGGTTAACATCATAATATCCATCAAAGCCCCAATAACTTTAACCCTCATCAGTTGCAAATATGGCATTGCATCAAGTGTTTGTATGAACTCGAAAGTAATGGTGTCTTTACAATTAAGGCGGAAAAAAATATGAGCAAAGATATCGATACCAAATAGTCATTCATGGCTCTCTCTCGCGTCTCCTGGTGGGGGGGGGTTGTCTTTGGGGGTCCCCCCCAATCAGACGCTTGGGCCCCCCCCACCCATTGGGCCCCCAAGTTGAAATTCCCCTTGTGACTGAATTTTAAATTTAAGGGCCTTCAGCGTCAGTTTGCCACCCAGTGGTCCGAGCTGCTAGCACTGACTACGCTGCCAGACGAAAGAAACGTAAACAAACCCTCGCCGAAATCTAGCATTTTTGGTCTGCCAGTTATTAATTTACTTATTTTCTCGTCTACACTAATTAGTGTACACCAAATAATACTTACTCGAAACACAAGTTATAAGATTAATATAAAATGCTGAGCCAAAACAATTTTAGTTACAATAGTGTCTATCAAAGAATAAACAGCAGTGCATAGGTTAACATCACTAAAAAAAACATGGTTCTTTCTACTATATGTGAATGAAATTATTCTCTCTTACATACAGTCATTATTGGTATTTAAATTTTCTAACTTTCTCTTTGGCTACCATAGTTATTTTCTTGAACAACAATTATTCAATGAAACGTTAGTAGAAACCCATATTGTTAATTTTTCTGTTTTTCTGTACTATAACCTTCATTACTTATTGAGCAGCTTATCTATTATTTACCCTCTGACATTTAAACGTTTAAATTCATGATTGTCGACCAAATGTAAAATTTTGATATTTGCATCCTGAATAAAAGGAGTGTGATTTTTTCCAATAGTTAGTAAAGCCTGAACGATATATTCATTGGATATTTGTAAAACTAAATTAACACTTTGTTTCTCAAAGGTGTAGGGAGATAATGCTTTTAATGGTAGTTTATACGAATGTTCATTGAGTAAACATCTATATCATGAAGTTTTTCAAAGGGCTGAATGGTGCATAATGAATTTAGTTTTCCTAATTATTGACATCAAAGGAGAACTGAGGTATCTTCATTGTTTTATTTATAACTTTCTGGCCAAGCCAATTATTCCTGGTATATTTTAACAATTTTACTGAAACATAAACGATAAAGGGCATTTGTTACTCTGAAATGGGTGAGGATACACTATAGACAGCTGTGGAATGCTGGGAAAACAGGGCATTGCTTTCCCAATGATAGCATTATGATGTTACATCGGCTTTTATGCTTTAATTGGCAATTTGTGCAACTTACGTGAATTTAGACTTTACCTGTTCAACATAAAGTAAAATGCACCTGTTGCAGCTTCACTATAGCCAAAGGCTGAACCAACAACATTTTTGCCTTTATAATGAAAATATAGTATTAAGTACGTGAGTTTCATACACCATCAGTATCATATTTTGTCATTGGGTAATAATGATTTACATTTACTCTTGATGTACATAAGAAAATTTGAGTCCTTTTGTTATGATGTTGGGCAGACCTGTTCGAAAAAACACTCTTGATGGTACAGTAACTTTGAGGGGAACATCAGTACTATAGGTATAACAAAAACACAATATTACCAGCTCTGATGAATATTCAAATTTATTCAGTCATTAACTAGAGCTAAAATTATTTCCAAAAATGAAATAACTAGTTTTATAACAGCAATGCAATATATATTGCAGTGTTAGAAATACATTCAGCAGTATCAGCTCTTTGGAGTTACTGAATATCTGCTTAATGATATTTGTATCATGAACCTCTGTAGGAATCTTGAGATCTCCTAAGAGACGTATTTCAGCGACATGAAAAATGCGTGTGCTGTACAGTTAGGCTTAACTGTAGGTAGGGCATTGTGGCATAAGTATGGTATTTCATTAAGCTGTACTGAAGTTTTACCTGTGGAAGAAGAAAGATGGTCTTTTAATATTTTTACGTATATATATGAGCACTGAAACCTAGTAATGCAATGAGAACAGGTTAGGTTAGGTTGGTGAAATTTCTACTGTAGGCTCCTGTTTTGAACCTGTAACCCTTAGAATACTATGCCAGTCTACTTTTTTTCACCTTAACCCATCCAGGCCCAAAAGGTTTGTCCCATGCCTTTGACTATTGTCAATGGAAACTTGCCTATTTCCCCACCACTATACTGTACCTACCTAAGTTGTGATGAACCTATAACTTATATGTCTGCACTAATGTAACTCTTGGGTAGCTTGTCTGAAGGTTCTATCACACAGTTAGGTATCATGTTTGCAACCTTCTTACCTGACACAGGCCCTTGCCACAATCATTGCAATAATGCTCTTTACCACATATAGGCTACAGCATTCTGGGGTTTCTAAACACTTGCACCATGTAAGTTTACCATTCTTAGGTTTACATGTTTGATGTGTTTGCCCTTGCTTTGCTTGTTGGTAACTTTTTATATGCTACTTGCCTTACCTGACTACTGCGTGGGTATAGGAGGCTACACTAGGAGTTCTTTGAATTAGGCTAGCCTATACCTATTCGACTCTGTTAAGCATTGGTTGACATAAATTCCTACTAAAATTCAATGTAGGCTAAACCAGTTTTTCTTTATATTGCACCTGACCTAACATTTTGCTCACAACTCCTACCTAGAATGCAGAATGTATTTATATTGCTGTCGAAAGTCATCCAGAGAGAAAAGTCAAATAGGTAGTACCTGTTGCAGTGAACTTATTGCTGAGTTTATCTGCTTACTACAGTAAGTTCGTCCAAAGGACACTAGATGTATCCATGGCTCGCTACCTCATGATGCCATATAAGTTTTATATTCCAGTTCATAAATAAAACAATGGAACCACGAAAACCCCTCGTGTCCAAGTGATGAAAGGGAAGGAAGATCGAAAGTTGGGAGTGCGTCGCCAGTCACTCACCTCGGAGAGTCGGACCACCAGGGTCAACGTCATCACGTCATGACGTCACTTCGAACAGGCCTTCTATGATTCTATCTCGGTGGTCTTGCTATGAGTCAGAAAAGAAACTGCTTAACGGTATATTTGTTGCCATGAGCGCAACCGGTAGCTATATTAGAAGTTGAAGGGGTAAGCATAGTCACAGTGGCAGTTTGAACTAAGATATATTATTCTCGCCTTTCTGCTTCTTGATAATATGGCATCGATTTCTGCTAGCAATGGTGAATTTTTCTCATGGCAATAGATGGCAGCTTGAGATAGACTAATAGATATGTACCATTCACGTTTCATTCAAGTAGGATAATTGTTTAAACTCCTTTGTGTTTGCCTGTAGGTTGTAATGTTAATGAAATTTGAATAGAAATTCTGTCAGTTGACGATACAGTTCCTGTTGCAGTCTTTAATTTGCCTCCATACGCGTTTAATTGTAGAGGGAATAAATAAGTACGTCATGAAACTATTTGAACCTGTTGTTGTGTTGTTTTAGCTTAAGTCAGCCTTGTGCTGACACAGGATCTCATTGAGCAGCCCGTAATGAACCTGTGCTGTATAAATAGAATATGAATAATTTTGACGTTTTCAAAACAAAAGTAAGACGTATACATAAAAACTACCTTATTATATGTAGCCCTTAAGCCTAATTGTATAAAACAATTTAATTTGAGTTTTATCGATTTTGGTTTTGATCAAAAAGTTGTCTGTCGTCTGGTTCTCAAGCTTACGACTCAGGTACGACTGAGAAAATTAAAGCCCATCGTGAAAAACTTACAATAAGACCACCAGGACCAACAGATATCAGTCGAGGTAAAACAGAAAAACCCGTGCAGCCAGCTCTGGCATGCTTTCCAACACCTCAAATTGGCAAGAGACTAAGATCATTTAAGGCATCTTGGTATACAAGTCATTCCTGGCTGGAGTAGTCCGTAATGACAGATGCTGCATATTGCTTTTGTTGTAGGAACTTTCCACAGCCAAATAAAGCCTCTGAAACAGCCTTTGTGTCTACTGGGTACAGACAGCGGAAGAGAGCAACAGAAAAAGATGCTAGCTTCTCACAACATGAAAAAAGTTATTTTCATGGGTATATACTCCATGAGTAATTGGAAAGATTTTGAAGAACACATAAAGGAGAAACACTATCCCATAATAAAACTGTAGCAGAAAATAGGCATTATGTCAAGGAGATGGCCAAATCTTTATGCCTAACAGCTCATCAAAAACTGCACAAAGGGGTCAGCATGAAGTTCCTGACAGTATGAATAAGGGCAATTTTCTTGAAATAATGGAACTCATCAGTGAAAAAGATCCCATTATCAAAGCCCGTATGTCTTCCAAAAATACTAAAATACACCAGTCCTACCATTCAGAATTAAATTATTGGAATCATGGCCGAAACTGTCCTTGAAGAGATAACAGATGAGCTTTATCAATCTACTTGGTTTTCTATAATGTCAAAAAACATTAGTGGAAGAGAACAGCTATCTGTTGTTGTTAGGTATTTGTTTGATCATACCCTACATGAGGAGTTTTTGGGGTTCGTAAGACTGCATCAACTATATGCAAAGTATCTTAAAAACAGCATATGTGAAATGTTAATGACATGCAATATTGATGCAAAGAATTCCGTTGGTCTAACATATGATGGGGCCTCAGTAATGAGTGGGACAAATGCTGGTTTACAAAGACTTTTTCGAGAAGATCTGCACCAGGAGCAACTTATATTCACTGTCTAAACTTGGTGATTATGGATGCTGTTAAGTCTGTCAAGATTGCAGACCAGTTCTTTGGATTGTTGGAATCCATATATGTGTTCATGCCATCAGCTGTGCTGCACGAGTTGTTCCTGCAAAAACAAAACAAACTATTTCCGGACAAACAACCCCAAAAGCTTTAAAAATTGAGTGACACAAGACGGGCATGTCAGTATGCAGCCTACAAAGTAATGCTGCTGAAACTACCAGCTATTTTCCGAAGTAGCCAATGAGCATTCTGGCAAGCGTGCTACTGATGCAGCTGGACTCTTGAATGCAGTTAACTTCTCACTCATCATAAGCATTGTTGTGTTTCAAAATATGCCGCACAGAACCAAACTGCTGCCAGATATGTTGCAATCACCTACACTTGATCTAGCCGCTGCTGCTGATGTGGTTGAGACTACATGATGAGCTGGAGCAAGAGAGAGAGAGGGTTCAAATTGGGATTTTCTTTGGTCTTAAGCAAAAGACATGGCAAAGGAACTAGACATCCCAGTCAGATTTGCTCATAAATCAGGAAGAAAAAGACAGCAATCGTCCGTGCTTGATGGCTTTGCAACAAGTACTACCCTAGGCCAGGAAGAAACACCTTTCTCAAAACATGACTTTTGCATTGTAAATGCTTGACCGCTTTCTAGCAGAACTTGACTCTAAATCCAGCGAAGATAACAATCAATTACTGAGGTCGATTTCAGCACTGGATCCAAGAAGCTCCAAATTTTTTAATGCAGAGATCATTGAACCAAGGGCAGTCCAGTATGGCTTGAAGTGTCTGATTTAGCTGTAGAAGTACGCCAAGCCAAAAGGCTCGTTCAGCGCAAGGAACAGAGGGAGTCAAGATCACCACTCTTGTACATCTATGAGGCTCTTTTGAAAAATTACCTGCACAGCACCATGGATGATTTACGATTATCCTCACTTGCTGTCCTTGGAATCCACGTGTCAAGAGCCAAATCTATCGATATGGACAAAATTGTATCCTTTACTGAAAAAGATATTTAATAATGTAATATGTTTACACTTAAAGCTATATCATTACATATTGATTCACTTACATGCCATGGGCATATTTTGATTTGAAATACGGAAAAATACATTTAGTTTAATTACAGTGTTGCTATGTTCTTAATTACTTTAGTTGTTACCTGCACCGTTACTAATCGTATATACATAGATGAGAAGTGATTTACTTTACTTTATTGGTAGTATTTTCTAAAATACAATTGACATTATGTGCTGCTAAGAAATGATTTTAAATATTTCAAGTTTATCTACAGTTTTGTTATATTCTTAATAGCATTAGTTTGATTCCTGTTACCATATATATACATATATATATATATATATATATATATATATATATATATATATATATATATATATATATATATATAGTTTTGAACGAAGTTGTGAGGAAAATAGCAAGAGTTGAGAATTAATTGAACTCAATTTCGAATGCATGTTTACTCGTAACTAATGTTATTATTTTGCTTTATTTACATAGATATATACAATTGAGAATAGTATCTTTTACTAATTATATAATTTTCATATAAGTTTTATGCCATTTTCTTGGCCCCCCACTGATAGAAGGCTAGTACGTCACCTCTCTCTCTCTCTCTCTCTCACACCCACAGGAGTACCAGACCGTATTCAAATGATGCAGTTTAATCAGTCAGGCCATTAGCATTCATCTTCATCGGCACAGTTTGACATGCAACGGATAAAGCCAAGTGACATCATAAGTAACTGATTGGTCATAAAGTTAACGACAGTGTGGCTTATCAGAAGCTCATTATATGTAATTCATCATAGTGCTTTATTGTGAGGTTATATATATATATATATATATATATATATATATATTATATTATATATATATATATATATTATATATATATATATATACGTCCTTTACTTATTTTAGATTTCATTACTAATTATGTAATGGCAAATATACCAAATTTAATTCTTTGAGTAAGATCAGACTTATTTCATAACTGATTAACTGAACCCCTTGTTAACAGCTTATTCCTCCAAGCCAAAAACTGTTCTAACTTTTCCATATCCATGAGAAGGCTTCGTCAGTTTATGAGGTTTGAGGGAACCCCCTTGGCGGAAGTGATAAGCTGTCGTCCTGTTACCCAAAATATGATCGAACCACCTTGACAGGAGGACGCAAAGATGAAAGGAATACTATACAGGTCGGTGACCAAGGTACATGATCGACAAAGAAAACTTGGGAAAGAGTTCGTGATATACGTTCTTTGCCAACACTTTCTTCCTTCATTTGAAACAAAGTTGATTCAGTCTTGAACAAAAAGTATTCCGGTTGTTCTATAAGTTAATCAAATACTTCAGGTGTTCCGATGGCAGGTGTGCCAACCCAAAAGAGGAGGTCTTCCGGCAACGGTTATTAATCTATTCAGTGTCTTGCGATATTTGCCTTGAATTGCATGAAAGCTGGTGCTACCTTAGCTTTCTAATCCATGTGTGACACGCGCGAATGAATGTACCCATACAATGTTCTCAAGATATATACAAATCGTCACTTTGTTTCGTGAGGCTATGTGGCTAAAGTCTTTCATTTTAGACCAAACTCTCAGTGACTCACTTGAGTGAAATGTTGCCCGCTCAAGTATTTTATACGTATTGTATATTATATAATAATATCCGTTTTCTTTAAGCATACCTTAACTATAACAAATTTGTCTGTTTTTATGCACAATATGAGATATTATATAAAGTGGCAGCTAAGCGAAGAATTCTTAAATCATCATACATTCAACTACGGTAACATCCGCCCCATATTCTTAATGAATCATCACAAGGGAAAAGGATGAGGAGATTCTGGTCGCCCGTGACACACCACATGAAGAGTTCAAGTTGTTGCTGATAGACAGGGGAAGACGGTGTCTTCCGTGTTCTCTAGGTCTAGGCGAACCGTTGCAAGACTCATCAAACTGGTTAACCCTGAAATTCATCGTTACCAAACAGTATTGAAAGTACAAGTTGTGTTGCGTGCTAAGGGGTCATACCGTCAAGCAGCTCTTTAGACAAATGCCAAAAACAATTCCTATGCGATAGACAGAGTTGTAATGAATCTAAGGTGGATGTTACAGCTGCGTCGTTTACCACCAAGAAAGCTGTCGATTCGTTGTCAGGAAGATTGCAAATAATACTCCATCAAGGACGCTCAAGGTCCGCGTCAATCCCAAGGAGCTACTAGAGAATTGCACTTGACATCTACCTTGGACACCCAAGGCCATAAATACAGGTTAATCCCACAGAGTTCAGTTTCAAAATTCTTGTCCATTACCGTGAGGGAGGAAGGATAGAGAAACCAGTCAATTTGTGCCTGCTCAGTTAATCATGCAATATTAACCGGAATGGAGATAAAGTTTTCAAGGACAAAAGAAAAGG
>NC_087200.1:109974089-109979089 GCF_015104395.2 Macrobrachium nipponense | reverse complement strand
CAAGACAGCTACATGTCAAGTTGTTACATAAAGAAAATGCCGACCTTTAAAATGCACTGTGATCTTGAGAAATTACTTACGGCCAAATTATTTGGGTACAAACCACCAGCTCCAAGATACCTGCTTGCTAAGACATTTGCTGAGACACGGAGAAATAAGATAAAAAAAAAAAAAAAATTGGCCTTTTACATTGACCAGAGTCGGAAGGATTAGATTTTTATTAATGTGGCTAGGAACCAATTGGTTACTTAGCAATGGGACCTACAGATTATTGGGATCCAAACCACATTATATCGAGAAATGAATTTCTAATCACCAGAAATACATTCCTCTGATTCCGCGTTGGCTGCAGCTGGGAACGAACTCGGGCTACCAGATCGGTAGGCGAGTATGCAACCCAGGAAAACAGGCCAGGATAAAAAGTCTCGGGTAAATAATTACCAGCTTCCACAGTACCAGCCAACTACATTTAATCAAAACTGAGGAAATAATAATAATAATAATAATAATAACCATTCACAGTCAAATGGCAACTATCAAAATTTTGAAAGTTAGAAATTATCTTAGGTTCTTAAATTGTATGTCTTACCTTTGAACACTTATACCATAAGCGAGCATAATTCTGAATTCATCTAAGAGACAGAAACACTTTGTAAAGATGAAAAATAAAAATAAATAAAGATATTGACATATATATATATATATATATATATATATATATATATATATGTATATATATATATGATATATATATATATATATTATATATGGTGTATACACAAGTATGTATTGTGTATTTCGGTAAACAAGCTAGCAGATTATTCAGTATCCCTTTAGTGATCGAGCACCAAGTACGACCGCAAACACATACCAAACCAGACGTTTACTTTCAGCCCAGACACAGATTAATAAACTATGAAAGGAGTTCGTGGAAATTTAGAAACTCGAATTTACCTATTTCAAACCATTCAACGCTCAACGCTGCTCGTTCAAGATGCACCGATACTGAGCAACAGCTGATCGTGAATAATGGATTACAAAATGAATGGCAGTGTTGTAATCCATTTGAAACTCTGGTAGCAGTTGGCACACCTGACTTCCGCCACAGTTTGTTGCAGTGGGATCGATGAAGAAAAGTTCATTCATGTTCTACAGAAGGTGTTCGATGCTGCTTCAACTGCGGCCCCACTTCACTCATAAATTCGAAACATCCTGAGTTGAGAGACCGCTCTCTCTCTCTCTCTCTCTCTCTCTCTCTCTCTCTTCTGATCTAGGTTTTCTCATTTTCAAACTGCTCTTTTTATATCTTTGCATTATTTTCTTCCTGTCCTACAGATTCCATATGGTTAATTAATACACACACACACATGCATGTACATACGTATGCAAGTATGTACTATATATTTATACATAGATATAAATTTTTATGACATGACCGTGATTCATATGCATGCATCAAGCTACAAATGTCCTTTAATATCCAATTCACTCTAACCGGAATTAATATATTTTCATATCGGTTAACCGAAGGGGACTTATTATCAAATAAAAAATTCCCCTTCGTTTAACATAAATGAAAATATATAAATTTCGAGGTAGAGCGAATAGGATATTGAAGGACATTTGTTGCTTAATGCATGCATTATATATAATATATATATCTATATTTATCTATATATATATACTAATTATATATAGATAGGATATATATAATACACACATATATATATATTTGTGAGTTGTGTGAGCGAGAGCGCTTATAAATCGGCATCATCTAAGCCTAACCGAAATTAATGTTATCTGCTCGCGTTTTTGTATGGCGTTGATAACAATTTCTAATTCACTTTATCATGATAATTTTCTTATCTCTCTCTTAGTGGCGTGATGTTAACAGATTACATCTCATTGTAAAAAAAAAAAAAAAAAAAAAAAAAAAAAAGGAAATTTACAACTGACTGGTGGCAATTGTGTAAAGATTTTCTTGCCATGCATTACCAATATGATAGGAGTCTTGTGTCTTCAAATAAGAAAACACATTACTCTGTCCTGTTTACCGGATTTGCTGTGATGAAGATTTTTTTTTTCCCCCGTTAAGAATCCTCAGGTGTCTAAATGTAGTAAGCGCCTGGCGGAGCCAATACACCTTTTAATGTACTGGCATGGGTTGTGTTCCTTTGCAACAGATTTCCTCCTTTTCTGTTGCTTGTTCCGATTATGGATAAGAGATCAGATCGATGCAATATAGAGAAAGCAGCAGCGGGTGAAATGCGCTTATGTCTTGAATGAACAGAAAACAGACATCTTGTAGGGTATAAAATCTGACAGGCCACCGCTTGCCACTTTTTTTTTAGACCCCAGCAATCTTTGGATTAGCGATGGTCCTTCTACTTCTTCAAAGCATTGGAATTTGATATTTAAAGTCCTTATTCTAGTCTCTTCGCCTAATTCTCTTTCGGGGAAAAGTCGTCGTCTTTGTCCTTTTCATCGACGAAGGACATTTAGGTTGCCAGTCCTAATGACCTCTGCGTGAAAAAAAAAACACGCACACACAAAAGCCTTATATAACATGTAGTGTTTTAGTGCTGCATTTGAAAAGCATCTGGACAGCTTTTGACGAGAGACAGGGGTTCTCCCGTTATAACAAGAAACCCGGAAAGAAGCAGCTTAACTAATCAGTGACACCCGGGAGACATCTTCAGATAGAAGAAAAGAAAGTCGAAAATTAAAACTGGGCAGGAAAAGACGATGAACAACAAAGCACCGCAGGGAAAGTCAGCCGATTTTCCATCACCTGTCTTATTTTATGACAACCAAGATAGGGCACTGCTATGCTAATTCGTTATTGTTTAAGTTAGAAATGGCTTCTCTATAAGCACAATTTATTGTTTACATATTTCGGACAGTCCCATTTATTCTTGACTTTTTTCTTCTCATAAGCAGATGTTTTGCGAACTCAAAAGCCCATGGATGCAGTTTTTTTTAAATTACCATACTTTAATAAACTGCATGGTGATCTCATTCTACTGAAGAAAATACATTTCCATCGATAAATCATTCATAACCATCATCATTTGGAGGAATAGCAAATATTTTATTGTTTTCTTAATCACATCAAAATCTGTCCTCCCTTCTCGAAATATGCCAGCACAGGCAGGCGCGTGTGAAAACATTACACACCTCCAGCTTCATTTGGTGAAGGTGATTGCTGAACACTTGTTAAACGAGCTGGAAAGGCAAGAACGCACATTTCAAGCTTCAATGATTAAAAAAATAAAACTGAATAAAATAAAAAGGAAATAAGAAGCAAAGGTTATACTTGAAGGCAACAACGCACAACTGACAAGTAACAAAAAACTGTAGTCAGTATTAAATAACAATAAGTGAACTATATTAACATCAATAAACTAAATCTAAAATGACTAACAAAAACACAAACAAACCAAGAAATAGGCAAAAAATAAAGAAAAGCTTTAAAATCAATAACTAAAGCAAAGTATAACCCTCTAACTCAAAGAGTACGGACATCTAAAGGCGAGTTTACACTAGGCTTCACCCCAGGCTGATTGCATTAGACTCATCACCAACTCCTCCCAAATTCTTGTTAGCCTCGCCCACTGGACTGCTCAGTAAAGTGAGTTGGTGGTGTGGCGTGACTCTTGATGAGCAGTCCAGTAGGCAGGCTAACAAGAATTTGGGAGGAGTTGGTGAAGAGTCTTACGCATGCAGCGTGGGGTGAAGCCTAGTGTAAATTCACCTTAAGATGTTTTTAGAGGCTATGGCTCAGCCCAGCATTGGAGAACGTGGGTCAGAAAGTCACAATACAAGGCAAGGCAACTAAATGTGGTGTGTGTGTGTGTGTGTGTGATGGCCCTGTTGCCACCAACAGCACAGCAACTTGTGCGTCGGCCCTCATATTTCATGATGGCCGCAGCCCGTATTAAATGAAAATGCAAATTCATATGAATTCAATGCACACTAACTGTTTAGTCCCATTTATTTTCTCTGACAAATAAAACCACATAGATGACTGAGAATACATACTTAATTATTTTTTATTTTTAACTGACTTTAAGAAACATTTTCACGCGATGAATCACATTTTACTAAAGAAGCATCATCAAACAGCTTTCATTTACCTTAACGTAAGTAACTCCTACCTCAAAAATTACGTGTGGTACTACAGATTGAACTGCCAGCATTCAAGTTACGAAGGGACTAGGGCTGATGAGAAGGAACCCTAATCTTAACCCCACAATAGTAAGCACATGAATGAGACCTCAGACAGGACAAGAAAACGAAACTGTTTCATTTCACCGCTTTAAAACTCATTAGTGAATTATAAGCAAGTGATTACTTACTGTTCATTAGCCTGCAAAAGTTTCAACAATCTATGCATACAATCAGGTTTAGGTGATTGTGAACTTATGAACTGTATCAGCAAAGTTCATTTGATCTCACTAATTCACTTACAGTACCTACCTACATAATCGATGTAGATTCATTAGACCTTAAAATTGTGATAAAAACAAAGTCACGGGGCAAGGACCTGATAAATAGTAGGCCTAAGACTGTGGCCGCATCAACCACATGTTTAATCCATCCGGAAGAGAACCAACGATTATATTAGCGATAAGACCTTTCTGCTGTCTGCTTCTGCATGAGTACATCCGTTTTAACACACACGCACACAAACACTCATACATTATGTTTATATATATATATTATTATATATATATATAATATTATAAATAATATAATATATATTATATATTAATAAATATTATTATATATATACGTATGTATGTATGATATATATATCTCTCTCTCTCAAAAAATCACCATAACGTGACGAATATCTTGAAGTAATCAAAGTCCAAAATTATGTAAAATGTGTATCAAAAATACATAAAAGACGGGAGCTTTCGTCTACTTGATCAGTAGACCTCATCAGCCGTACTCAGAGTACGGCTGATGAGGTCTACTGATCAAGTAGACGAAAG